>NC_079458.1:5193413-5253413 GCF_903798145.1 Danio aesculapii
AGCCAAGTCTAAGGGTGTTTTGGGGCCATGGGGATCTACAATAATGGGCTACAATAATACCTAAGCAGCATGTATGTATTTGTGTTTGTGTTTTTGAGAAAGAAACGTTTATGCGTGGCGACAGTGCTAACCACTGAGCCACCATGTCGCCTTGTGTTTAACAGAAGAAAGGAATTCAAAGGTTTAGTATCACTTGAGTGTGAGTAAATGGTAAGGACAATAATTGACGGGGGTAAACTCTCCTTTTAAACAGTATTTGTTGTGTGTTTTTGTGTTGGTCTGGGAAAATAAATGACTTTAAATTATGTTTTTTTAAAAAACTTCCACTAACTTCTCTGTTAAGAAGGTGAAGGTGCTTTCTTCGCTCAGCATTTCTTTTTCATACTCCACATGCATGTTCTTGGTTAAAATTGCTCAATGTGATTTCATCAGAGCTTAATCTCTTGAACAGAAAGTGTTTGATTTTTGTTCTCGATATGTTTATGAGGCATTCTGGTTTATCTGATGTGGTTCTGGAAGTGTTGAGCTACAGCAACTTTAAGGAAGATAAGCACAGGAAGTGTCAAAATATGCTGAAATCGGTAAAAAAAGGAGCAGAAAAGTGTTTATATTTGGTTTTAAAACTTTAAAAGTGTGAAGCACACCAGTGCAAACAAAGAAAACACTAGAATAGCTTAATAATAATACTACTACTAATAACAGAATAAATACAATAATAAAAAAATTATAAAATTTAAGTAAATTCAAAATATGTTTAGCATTTACAGTTGAAGTCAGAGTTATTAGCCCCCGTTTATTTTTTCCCCAATTTTTGTTTAACAGAGACATTTTTTTCAACACATTTCTAATCATAATAGTTTTAATAACTCATTTCTAATAACTGATTTATTTTATCGTTGCCATGATGACAGTAAATAATATTTGACTAGATATTTTTCAAGACACTTCTATACAGCTTAAAGTGACATTTAAAGGCTTAACTAGGTTAATTAGGTTAACTAGGCAGGTTAGGGTAATTAGGCAAGTTATTGTATAATGATGGTTTGTTCTGTAGACAGTCGAAAAAAAATATATAGTTAAAGGGGCTAATAATATTGACCTTAAAATGGTTCATAAAAAATTAAAAACTGCTTTTATTCTTGCCGAAATAAAACAAATAAGACTTTCTCCAGAAGAAAAAATATTATCAGACATACTGTGAAAATTTCCTTGCTCTGTTAAACATCATTTGGGAAATATTTAAAAAGAGAAAAGAAAATTAAAAAGGGGGCTAATAATTCTGTCTTTAACTGTATATACATAAATATGTAGAGCACATCAGTGGCTAAATGTATACGCATAAACAAACAGAGAAAACACCAGAATAGTTTAGTAATAATAATAATAATAATAGAATAATAACAATAATAAATATAGCCGCAAGCGGCGATTGACGGGGTTCGAGCATTTGGCAACCTAATTGCCATTAAGGCAACTTAGATGTAGAACAACCCAACATTTAAGGCTGACCCTAAAGAAATCCATGATGGAATGTAATAAATGGCAAAATATAAAGCGTAAATGAATGAATGAAGTGGTAACCTGGGACTAAATCAGCTTTTAAATGCAATAACAGAGTTTATACCTTGTCAAGATGTGATTCAGAATGATCTTTAATGGAATTTTGGTGTCTTTGAACCAACATTATGAGGTCTTGCGCTGCCATCTAGTGGTTTAAATTAGTAATGCATGTTTAGACACTTTATGGAAGCATATGAACACACACTATGCTCTTTAGATAAATATATCAAGCTCATTTATGCACAAAGTTCAATTGTTTTTCATAATTATTGATTTAGACAGTCCAGACATTTGTACAACACTGGTTTTGTTGAAATTGAGCAAAAAAGCAGGGACTAGTTCCTAAAAGTAGCTAATAATGATAAATAATTAATGGATGGTTTGAGTTGCAGCAGTGGATTTTCTGCCAAAGAGATCAGAATGAGCAGGCCTGTCATATAATATGTCAGATCAAGTATATTTGCGAAAAGCTGTCTCAAATGAACACATATTCTGCAATTTATGGTCATATAGTAATGAAAATCAGTGTTTTGAGACCTTTTCTACTGTTATAGCGCCACCTATTGACCTATCTTCACAAAATTTTGCATGCTTGTTGAGAATCACATGCCAGATGTGCATACCTGATTGCATGAAGTTTTGAGTTATTTTTATGCATTTACAGGCATGTAGGTCAATAAAGACACACCCCTTTTGTAAATGAGCCATTTATAGCTGCCTAAAGATGAAAGTGAACCTGCTTTCAATAACTATTGATCTGCACAGTTCAGAGATTCATACAACACTGGTTTCGTGGCGATTGAGCGAAAAACCAGGGACTAGTTCGTAAAAGTAGGTTTTTCATATATTAATTAATATTTAATGAACAGATTGAGTTACAGCAGTGGTTTTAGCGTCAGACTGTTCGGTATGAGCAGGCCTATCATATGAAATGTATTTTGTGTGGCTGTGCAAAACTATGTGTAACACAGCATGCCAAATTTCAAGCTGATTGGACTAATGGTTGTATGGTTAGAGTGTTTTTTATGTTTTTTAAACCTTATAGCGCCACCATGTGGCCAAAGTCTGCGAATTTTACACGGTCACCTCAAGTTGACCGTATACATGTGTGTACCAAGTTTGGTGAAGATATCTCAATCCGTTCAAAAGTTAGAGCTACAATTAGCTTTTAGCTTACATTAGCATGTTACATTTTTGTGTACGGTTTCGCGTGAAATCAAAATTTCAACTTTCTTTCGATAACTTTTGCTATGCAGTGTCCAGAGAACATTTCTACACTGGTTTGGTTCAGATTGGTTGAAAACCCTAGGACTAGTTCGCAAAAGTAGGTTTTTCATATATTAATTAATATTTAATGAACAGATTGAGTGACAGCAGTGATTTTAGCGTCAGACTGTTTGGTATGAGCAGGCCTATCATATGATATGCATTTTGTGTGGCTGTGCAAAACTTTGTGTAATAACCAATCAATTACAACCTCCAAAAACACAAAAACGCCCCCTAGTGGCCAATTTCTTTCAAAATTCTTACAGACCTCTAGGACCATGAGTCGAACATGCCCACCGAGTTTCGTTCAGATCACGCATCGTTAACCTAGTTTAATGGCTGCTCAATCTTAATTGGCTAATGGCGGCCATGTTTTTTGAGATATGCCAATGTCCTTATAGTATGTCATGACACGTTGGACAAAGACACTGCATGCCAAATTTCAAGCTGATTGGACTAATGGTTGTATGGTTAGAGTCTTATTTATGTTTTTTAAGCCTTATAGCGCCACCATGTGGCCAAAGTTCGCGAGTTTTGCACCGTCACCTCAAATTAACCTTATAGATGTGTGTACCAAGTTTGGTGAAGATATCTCAATCCGTTCAAAAGTTACAGCTATAATTAGCTTTTAGCTTAGATTAGCATGTTACATTTTTGTGTACAATTTCGCGTGAAATCAAAATTTCAACTTTCTTTCGATAACTTTTGCTATTCAGTGTCCAGAGAACATTTCTACACTGGTTTGGTTCAGATTGAGCGAAAACCCTAGGACTAGTTTGCAAAAGTAGGTGTCGGACAAATCGCGGCGTAGCGCGAAAACGGTGCGTCCTAGAGAAAATCTGAGTGACTCCACTTTTGTTCGGGCTGATCCAAGGATTCCAAAAATGTAAAGTTTTTGAGCCTACGACAAGCGGTTTACAAATGGCTGCCAAATAACTAAAAAATTTTTGTTTTCAGCGCTGTAGCGCCACCTATGGGCCGATTTGGACGAGCCTTTGGATCTGAGTAGCGGTGAGGAGTACTACAATCTGACCAAGTTTGAAGCCAATAGGCCTTACGGTTTGGCCTGGGCAATAGTGATTATGGCAGAAGTAAAATAATAATAATAATAATAAAAATCCTAACAAAAACAATAGGGTTTCAGCGCTTCGCGCTCGAACCCCTAATAACAATAACAACAACAACAACAACAATTATAATAAAAAATAAAATAATAATAATAATAATAATAATAGAATAAATACAAATAATAAAAAATACAATTAGAATAATATATTAAATTAATTTTATTAAAAAAATACGTGTAGCACATATATGTATAAACGTGGAGCACATCAGTGGCTGGATTTAAATGCAAGAACAAACGAAGAAAACACTAGAATAGTTTATTAATAATAATAATAATAATAATAATAATAACAATAATAATAACAATAATAATAATAAAATAATAACAATAATATTAACATTAATAATAATAATAATAATAATAATAATAATAACAATAATAATAAAAATAATAATAAAATAACAATAATAATAATAATAATAATAATAATAATAAAATAATAATAATAATAATAATAATAACAACAACAATAATAACAACAATCATAATAATAATAATAATAAAAATAATAATAAAATAATAACAATAATAATAATAATAAAATAATAACAATAATAATAACAATAACAACAACAACAACAATTATAATAAAAATAAAAAAAATAATAATAATAATAATAATAATAGAAGAAATACAAATAATACAAAATAAAATTAGAAAAATATATTAATTAAATTAAAAATAAACAAATATGTGGAGCACATCTGTGACTGAATGTATATGCATAAACAAACATATATGCATAAGAAAACACTAGAATAGTTTAATTTTAATAATAATAATAGAATAAATAAAATTAATACAAAATAAAATTATTTAATTAAACAAATATGTGGAGCACATATATGTATACATGCGGCTGGATTTAAATGCAAAATCAATTAAAGAGAACACTGGAATAGTTTAAGAGTTTTATTTATAATTAATTTAAAAGTTAAATTAATATTTAATAAAAATGTGTATTGATAATAATTATATTTTATACACATATTTTATTAAATTACTAATAATAATAATAAAAAAATATTTAATTTGTCATTTATGTACAGTTTATATTATAAAAAAAGGATTGCTGATAAAACAGTATCAAGTTTTGGGTTAGGGTATCAACATCTTGTTTTTCTTGGTTAAAGACAAGCAAGCGTGAGGAATATAATACGTAAGTAATCACTGAGGATCTTAAAAATGAACTGATTTAAAAGCATTCTCACGTCATTCAATGTCATTTAAAGTGATGCTGCATTTGACCTCTAATTGAGGTCAAAGAGCTTAGAATGACCTAATGGTGATTCTATCCTCTTTATGAGGTGTAGTTTACTAGTGAGTCAGCAGGAGGCAGCAATGAGCTGACAAAGCCTTCGGATAAAATCTTCTGTGCCATTTTTTGCTTCTGGACGTGGAGAACACTAAAGAACACTTTGACAATCGTTAATTAAGAATTAAGTTAACCTAATTACGTTTTTAGATGTTATTTTAGCACACGCTATGTAAATAAAAATATTCAACTGTTTCCTCTAATTGTTTTTAATTTATTTTCTCATGTACATTTAATTTAAAATATCATTAACAGGATGTTTATCATGAAACGTCAATGGAGTTATTTATATTTAATTCAGTTTCATTTAATTTAAGTTGTTTTATTTTAAGCTAAACATTTAAATAATTTAAATTTTATAAGGTGTCATTTTTACCTTATGAAAGTTATTTATTTATTTATTTTTATCTTAATTAAAACGTCGATATTTTAAACCTTTTCATACATTAAACTTTTTAAAAATATATATTTTGTTTGTTTTTTGGGCGAATTTCTATTGACACGTAACCCACCCGAACTACATAAGACGCAACACAGTCACGTCACTCAAGACTCAAGTTATTTTAATAACACAAATGTAATGCACGTGTGTTTATGTACAATAACAACAACACTTATTCTCTAAAAATAGTTGTAGACGTCTATAGACTGTTTTCCCACCACACTATATGCTATAAAACTATTTCTGTCCTTTAAAGCGGAATGTTTATCCTCCAACTTGTTCTACCACCGGACCATTTCAAAAGAAGCGCAACCAGGAAACGTTGCAAACACTACTGCAAACATTAATCTCAGAAAGACAATTTATCTTTCTATCCCACTGAATCAACGCTGGAGGAAGCCATCGCGCTGTTTGAACTGTATCTCGTGGTCATGATCATTTCTTTTTCGTGGGCTGTTTATTTCATGTTCGTGTCTAAAGCGGCCGTGGGCAAGAACTATGGAATAGACTGGTGAAGGTCTGACGGGGAGTTTCAGATTGAGGTAAAGTTGGTTTCATATTCACACAATCGGACTTTCTCATTAATAATAATAATTAATAATAGATGTTCACAGTCAAAAAGTTGTGTTAATGTTGGTTTGAAGTCACAAATGAAAGTATAAAACTAAGCATATGATTTTGTCAGCTCACATTGCTAGTTTTGTGGTGAACAATTCATCTGTGCATGTCATTAAGAACAAAAATAGTTTGCCCTTGTAATCTAAAACTGAAATCTGAAAATGCACTCCCCGTTTTTTTAGTTAGATTCTCAGATTACGTCTGCGTGGGGTATTGGGCGTGGCTAACATTTAACCACGCCCCTCCAGCAGTCAGTTTTGACAACAAACAGAAATGGTGAGGAGGAGGAGTCTGTTAGGTTGTAATAACTCACCCCAAACCCTCTTCCCAATCAATCTGAATGAAATGCCTACTTTATTACATCCAATCAGCTTGCAAAAATAAGCCACGCCCACCGTTTTCTCATTGAATATTCCTCACAGTACGAAAAAATATGGGTGCAGCTTCCAGTTCATGCGGTCTGTAAAGAGTCCCTATTTTGCTTTAAAAAAGGTCATATTTAGGTTTTAAGGGTCTCCAACAGCATGCTGATATGCATGCAAGGTCAAAAAACACTTTCATTGTCTTATAATCTGCATTTATTTTGACCTAATTATCCCACTGACTCTCACATGCCTCGTTCAGTGATTCATTTTTTCCCAAACCCCTCCTTAGTGCAAAGCTAATCTGCGCTGATTGGACCAATGACCCAGTCTATTGCGATTGGTTGACTGTGTTCAGCATGAGACAGACAGAAATGCCCTCCACGGCTACAGTATGAAGTATCAGAGAGTATGTGATCTTGATAACTGATCTCTGGCTAATTTGGTTCTTCTAACAAGTTCGTGAATCAGATTAAAATGTCTGGATGAACTGATCTGAGATCGCTGCATGTGTTGTAAAGGACGGATCTATTGATCCTCGAAATCATGATCAGCAATGCAGCGATTGGCTGATGGCACAGCAGCGTAGTGACATCATCTGGTTAATATTCAATTATCCATGTGAGCAAAATTATATAATATTCATAGTACGGTTTGTTAAATATGATACGCAATAACTTTCCACATGTGTTGTGGACTGCAGGCTTTACACTTTCATGTGTCGAGAGTATTCAGCAATTTATTTAGTTTTAGATTTTAGGTCGGATTTTCTTTACTATAGTAGCCTAGGCCTATTTTAATTTCTTAATCGGCGTAAGGAATTTAAATTAATTTAGCATCAAAAAAGCATTTGGATATGGGTAAAGGTGTCTTACTTGCTACTTTTGAGAAGCATCAAATTATGAGCATATTAGCTGTCAAAACATGCATAACTGCATAAATTATTATTCCTTTATAAAAAACAAACAAAAAAATGGAATATTGTGCTTGTCTATTATCTTATAGAAATTGTACTAAAGCTGGATCGCTACCTTTAAATAGTGCGCATTTGTATCTAAAAAATCCATATTAATAAATGTTCTCTTTGATCCACCCCGTTTTTGTACGTTTCTTTTCTAATTTTATTTATATATATTTTTAAACTAATGTGCATATAAACAGAAATATTATTTAATATTATTATAAGTGTGTATATATAAGCTTTTAAAACTATTTTACTTTTTTCCCAAGTGTATAAAATCTATAGATTACTACTGTAAGAAAGCATCAGCATTCGGTACATACTTTCAATATTACCTTTGCTTGAGCTGACCCGATCTAATCCTGTTTGCATGAAATAAACCTGCTCCCTCGCAGGTTTGAGCTACCAGAACTGTTGCCATGACGACAACTCTCGGATGAGTTTTGAAGAACGAAATGATCCTGGATTGTATCAAATCGTCAATAACCAAATCCAGCTAGCTGAGTAATCCATGTACAAAGAACGGACCCCTGTTCAAGGGTGACAGCAGAAAAAACAAATGCTGAATCAAAACTTTTAAAATCCTGAATCAATATTTTTGCAAAAGTTTTGGCTGAAGTATTTCAGCTAGACAGGTAATGTTATGTTTTAAAAATCTTTTAGTCCCCCAAAGCTGATGTAGATTGTGTGGTAATGTTTTCAGTTTTATAAGGGCATTTTACAGCATTGATAATGTTGATATTTATTTAGTTTAACAACAAAACATCAGTAAGTAGCACTATTGAGTCCAGCCTGCTTTACTGAGCTGAAGTTACTTTTATATTCACATTGGTTCATTTTTGAACAATGACAACATGTGACGCGCTCCCTTTACTGTTTTCCATGCTACTTTGAATATTCAGTCTTAGTAATAAGTGTAATTCCTGCAGCCCACCGGCCAACCACTAAGCATACAGTAGTCGCTTAAGGACAAAGTGTGTGAGAGAGTGAGACTGACGAGAGAGTGATGACAAGTTTTGCTTGCTAAGTACAATACTAAAGACGTGCTAGATGTAATACTTTTTTTTCATTCAGAATTGTAGTATTTTAACGTTTTCTAACTGGCAAATGACATGAACTAGTGGGTCTCTGTCATCTTTAATGTGTGCGTTCGTGATTTCAGGAGGCGTGGCTTTGGACGACAGGAGAAGAATGTATTTGAAAGATATTATGCTAACCGGGTATTAGCGGGTAACCAGATATTAGCATTTAGGGAGTGCATTACTGCACCTTCAAAGAATGCAATAAATTGTTGCCATTTTTCTAAAAACTTCTCCCCTACCTCTGATATTTTATTAAATTTCGCAAGTTTTAATCAGAAGATCAAATTTTGAGCCCCAGTGAAATAGAGGAGGGTTGTGGGGAGGTCCGAGACAACAGTATTCTGCACCTAACAAGAGGAGATGCAAAAGCTACTGTCAGCGTGTCTCCAGTTTAAAGGCTGACACTGAGAGGGAACACCAAAGATCACGATTAAAGGGCAAACGGCTAACTTGACCCCCAGAATATCAGAAACAATTTTAAAGAAAGTAATCCAATAGTTTTGCAACTTGGGACAAAATACAGACGTATGACTAAGGATAAATGGTAAAAGTACAGTTATCACACACATCTGAAACATTTATATATATTTTAGAAAGTTTGGCCTTTGAGAGAGGAGCTCTGTAATGTAATGTGTATTTATATAGCGCATTTATACACCCAAAGTGCTTCACAATCATGCGGGGGGTCTCTCCACAGCCCCACCAGTGTGCTGCATTCACTTGGAGCAGCTATTGATGGAGTGGAGAGACGGTGATAGAGCCAATTCAATGGATAGGGAGGATTGGAAGGCTATGATGGGTAAGGGCCCATGGAGGGAATTTGGCCAGGACATCGGGTGCCATGGGATTTTTAATGACCACAGAGAGTCAGGACCTTGCTTTAACGTCTCATCCGAAAGATGGCGCCCACTGACAGTATGGTGTCCACTTTACTGAGGCGTTAGGACCACATGTTGAGCGCTTCCTGCTGGCCTCACTAACACCACTTCCAACAGCAACCTAGTTTTCCCATGTGGTCTCCCATCCAGGTACCGACCAGGCTCTGTGAATTATTTTAAAGTGTAT
Organism: Danio aesculapii; assembly: GCF_903798145.1. Classification (NCBI taxonomy): domain Eukaryota; kingdom Metazoa; phylum Chordata; class Actinopteri; order Cypriniformes; family Danionidae; genus Danio; species Danio aesculapii. Next base: position 5,203,215 of record NC_079458.1, read on the forward strand.
TTCACACCGGATATTTAAAGTACAGTGGGAAACAATATAGGGAGCATGTCACAAGTCAATAAACGAATGTGCAAATATAAAACCAACGTTTTATTTGAGTAAACAATCCAAAAGCACTCTGCTAAACATGTTCACACCTTGTCGTTATCATGCATTTGCTCTCTGCAGATGGGGTTGAGCCTTTGAGATGGTGAATCTGGCTTTGTAGGGTCTCTAAAGAGGTGAAGATGGACTTCTCCAAGTTCCTGGCGGATGATTTTGATGTGAAGGACTGGGTTAATGGAGCGTTTAAAGTGGCGCAGAAAGATGCACCCGGGAAAGCAGACGCGCACGCTTCGACTCTGGTCATGAAGCTGCAGCTCTTCATTCAGGAGGTCAATAACTCCATAGAGGGTGAGGATTTGAACACTTCACTCTTATTAATTCAATTCATCTTTATTTCTATAGCGCATTTACAATTTAAATTGTATTAAAGTAACTTAAAAGTGCAGTATTTATGTTTGAGACTAAGTGGTTGAACTAGGTATTGTTTGCCTGGTTCAAAACGCACACAAGCACAGGTTGCCAGATTGATGACACCAACAGAAGCGAGCCTGACTATCGATAGGAACAACAAATAATAACTTGACTTCTAGTTGATCATTTGGTATCAGAAGTGGCTTATATGAAAGGCAAAGACCTCTAGATTACACTTATTGTACCAAAATAAAATATGATCATGCCTTCATTTTTAATTATTTATTTAGGACAGTAAGGTCTGACTCTGCTTAGACAAAAGTCATGTCACTTAACAGAAATAACGTCCAGTATAGAATATAAAGTCATGCTCCAGTGGAAACAGAAGGAATATTGTGTCTGACTCCATCATGAGCTTGGAGGACTGCATCCATACATCTCTGCAATGACTCAAATCACTTCTTAATAAAGTCATCTGGAATGGCAAAGAAAGCGTTCTTGCAGGACTCCCAGAGTTCATCAAGAGTCTTTGGATTCATCTTCAATGCCTCCTCCTTCATCTTACCCCAGACATGCTCAATAATGTTCATGTCTGGTGACTGGACTGGCCAATCCTGGAGCACCTTGACCTTCTTTGCTTTCAGAAACTTTGATGTGGAGGCTGAAGTATAAGGAGCAGCGCTATCCTGCTGAAGAGTTTGTCCTCTCCTGTGGTTTGTAATGTAATGGGCAGCACAAATGTCTTGATACCTCAGGCTGTTGATGTTGCCATCCTCTCTGCAGATCTCTCGCATGCCCTCATACTGAATGTCACCCCAAACCATGATTTTTCCTTCACCAAACTTTACTGAATTCGGTGAGAATCTTGGGTCCTTGCAGGTTCCAGTAGGTCTTCTGCAGTTTTTATGATGATTGGGATGCAGTTCAACAGATGATTCATTGGAAAAATCGACCTTCTGCCACTTTTTCAAATCATCAACTAGAAATCAAGTTTTTTTGTGTTGCTCTTACAACTGGAATCAATGACAAGACTTTTGTCAAGTAGTGTATAATGCTTTTTGTGTGTGTGTGTGTGTGTGTGTGTGTGTGTGTGTGTGTGTGTGTGTGTGTGTGTGTGTGTGCGTGTGTGCGTGTGTGGTGTGTGTGTGTGCGTGTGTGTGTGTGTGTGCCCGTAGAGAGCAGTAATCAGGCTCTGCAGAATATGCCGCGTGTACTGAGAGATATTGAGGCTCTAAAACAGGAGGCATCATTTCTAAAAGATCAGATGATTCTGGTCAAAGAGGACATCAAGAAATTTGAGCAGGACACGGTGCAGTCTATGCAGGTAACTATAAATACACGCATCCTAATCACTTATTATGTGGATACAGGGATTGTCAGAGAGGGGTGATAGAGATAATGTACCATTATATAGTAATAAGCCTCAATTATTTACTTGATCTTAGAGTACTCTTAGTATGTATTAGTTCAAGGTAAGGTTCTAATTCTGCTTTTTAAAAAATCACTGTATGGAAATATTGGTCCAAAATGATCATATAAGTAATTCTGTTAAACATTTGTACACTTTCATTGAGGATATGGTATAAGTCATCTCTTATGCTCATACAGCGGGGGGAATAAGTATTGAACACGTCACCATTTTTCTCAGAAAACATATTTCTAAAGGTGCTGTTAGCTTAAAATTTTCATTGAATGTTGATGGCAACCAAATAAATCCAAATATGCAAAGAAAACAATATGAATTAGTTTACAATTTAAATTATGCACAATAAAATGAAATGACACAGGAAAAAAATATTGAACACATGAAGAAAGGGAGGTATAGAACGGCAGTGAAAGTCCAGACAGCAGCTAAAGTCTCTCAGTAGTTCTTCAGCAACCCGCTTCCTCAGTGTAAATGAATATCAGCTGCTTCAGTCCAGCATCTACATTAGCAGGAGGATGAAGATGAAACCAGGGTGGACATTTCAGCAAGACAATGATCCAAAACACAGCCAAGGAAACTCTCAAAGTCTTTCAGAGAAAGAAAGTCAAGCTGTAGAATGGCCCAGCCAATCACCTGACCTGAATCCAATAGAAAATACAAAATAAAGATCAGATTTGATAGACAAGACCCACAGAACCATCAAGATGTTTACACTCTGTTGAAGTCTGTGAGAAACTCACACCTGTGCAATGCATGTGACTACTTTCTCCATATGAGAGGCATCTTTAGAAGCCTTTAGAAATTTTTTTCCCAAGAAAAACATGACGTGCTCAATACTTATTTTCCCTGCTGCATAATTTTATATATATATATATATATATTAGCTAACTATATTTTCTGCAAATTCAGTTAATCTATAATTATATATATTGATCACATCACAAGTTGGCGGTTCATTCCGCGGTGGCGACCCCAGATTAATAAAGGGCCGAAAAGAAAATTTCGTATAGGATTATTTTACTTCATTTATATCTTCAGGGCAAACTGCTAAGCTTTGATGAACAATGTAAAAATATAAAATAAATATAAAAAACTTGATATCTACACGAATACACCCACATAATATTATTGCTCAATTTTAATGAATTTAGCCTGCAGTTCTCCAAAGCAGAAAACAAGACAACATGTTAATTTTTTCCCACATGCCAAGCCTAAAACATGTGCCCATATATATTTATTTATTTATTTTTTATGTAGTAGTTGCCAACAAAATGACGGGTTGTTTACAAATAAAGTTTGACCGCTTTTTCCTAAATTGTACTGAAATTAAATATTGCAGTTTAAATGTGTTTCAATGAGCATATGTGTTGTCCTGAATGTTAACAATTTCTAAATTGAGTCTAAAAGAGATTCATGAAGTGATAAAAGTACAAATTTCTACACCTTTTTTCCCCAAAATATATTCTGTTTGCATCAACAAAGCCAACAAAGATCAACATGTAAAATCAAATAAGAAAAGACAAAAATATCCATAAGGATGCACAAGAGTGATAATATAGAAAATTCAGCTTTTAATCAAAGGAATAAATAACATTTTAAAATATATTAGATTATAAAACAGCTTTTTAAAAAATATATATAATAATATTTCACAATATTGCTGGTTTTACTGTATTTTTGTTTCATTTAGAAACTTGAAAAAAAATAGTCGTCTTGAAAACTTGGAAAACAAATCCAACTTACCCCAAATTTAGAAATTTCGCTACCAAAATAATTATAAAACATGCAGCCAAATATACAAATCATCATTTTATAGGTTATTACAGGCAGATATTGTACAAATGTCCCCTTTGGACATTAACTTGCTCTACAGAATAAAGCATTGTTTGTCCAGCACAGTGATGCATGTTGTGTTCTGGAAGGTGCTGGTGGAGATTGACCAGGTGAAGTCTCGTATGCAGCTGGCAGCAGAAGCACTTCAGGAGGCTGATAAGTGGAGCACACTCAGTGCTGACATCGAGGAGACCTTTAAAACACAGGTGATGATTACAGTTATGCAATTGGGCTGATGATTATTTTGTCTAAGAAATAATCACGATTATGCAATATTAGATTTTTTTAAATGGTGTCTATGTCATGCTTTTACGTTATTAAAGAGTCATTACAAATTATTAAGGTTAATTGGAAGTTGTCACTATTATTTACCGAATGCCGCCCGCACATGGAAAATACTCACCCGATAAGAAAACAATATGTCAGGAAGAATTTTTTTATTTTTTGAGAACTACTTTAGCTGTTCATTACTGTTTTCTAAACAAGTAGTTGGCAATTGTGGGTGCTTGAAGTTTTTAAACTCTCTTTCTACTAATAATTCTTTACTCAAGCAGTTTCACATTTTGCAAATGTTCATGTCTGTTTGATGGTTCCCCTTGTGGCTATTAAAGAAACCGCATCATATGCAGTTGTCAGAAACAAGGTTATTATAGTTAACGAAAAGGAATGAAAAAACGAAAACTAAAATGTAAAATAATTATCGTTAACTGATATAAAAATAAAAACGAGAGTTTTTCAAAAAGCTAGAACTAACTGAAACTGTTTTGTGTGCGTACAAAACTAACTGAAACTAAGTAAAATTATAGCAAAAACCTCCTTCGTTTTCGTCTTTGTAAATGTTTTTAATACATAATCTTACTGTAAGCCTTTTAGAAGTAAATCTATTCGCGCTGCAGGTGTTTGACCGTACGGCACCTCAGAGTCTGTAGCCCTGCTGCCATTGGCCCAGATTGAGCCGGTTGTTGTCCAGTCATCCTCGTTGTTGCTCCTGGGACAAAAACAACGAGTGGACATGACAGCAGCACGGTAACAGCATTAAATACAGAGGCTTAAAACTATTACTTTAACACATTTGTGCCCAATAATGGGTTTTATTTCTGTATCGCGATCGCGAACTAATCTTTTTAACCAGATCTTCTAAGTGAACCAGTTGAACTAGTTCACCAAATTGAACTGAATCATTTGAAATGATTCACGTCTCCAGTAAGCACTTATCCACAAACTACTTACTTTTAACAAGCCTAACACCCACCTTTGACTCGAAATAATTCAATATATACTCTTATTCAGTTATTAGAACTGTAACGTTAAACTGAGATAAAATTTGACAAGCGTTTAACCGATAATACTGCACATGTGTGATTCAGTGAACCAAAACAGTACATGACAGCCTGCTGTGAGTGAACTAAACTTGAACAACAGCACCGCGGGTAAACCGAGGGGTTAAATGAGAGGATCTGGTGAAAAACGTAAGTTTATTACATAACAGGAAATCATAATGGAATTTAAATAAGTGAATCATGCTTCAGTTGGGTTGCAATACTTTATTTTTCAGATCATGGTGATGTTTTTACTGACTGAAATTACTATTGCTGACTACATAATGTTGAGTCCTAACATCCGTGTTAAAGATGTAAACTTCCCATCATTACTGTGTATCTAACCTCAGAAGCAGCCTTGCACACATATTGTACTTAAGTCTGCTGTCTTGTGGGCTGTTGTATTTGAATTTGAGGATGGGTAGATGGTGATGGTAGATGATGTGTCCTCTGAATACAGGTTTCAATAGATGTATGACTGAGTTTTTATTATACAACATTTATTCTGTTGATTTTAATCTTGCACCTAACAAATATCCTTATTTAGAAAAAAAAAAACTGAAACTAATACTGAAACTAATAAAACCCTTTACTAAAACTAAATAATTTCAAAATATAGAAACTAATAAAAACGAGTAAATCTCCCTCTAAAAACTAACTAAAACTAACTGAATTTGAAAACAAAAAGTCAAAATGAAATGGAAACTAAAATGAAGGAAAAATCCAAAACTATTATAACCTTGGTCAGAAACAACTGTGGTTCGATTATTTGACTGCAGTTCGATGGTTATTTAAAGGTAAAGTCCGTATGAAATCAAAATTGACAATCTTTATTTTGCTAGAGCACATTGTTATTCTTTTGATGAACAATTAATCTGTGCAAGTTAATCCACTGGAAAAAAAAGTTTCCTTTGGTAATCTTTAATCAAAGTCTGACCATATGATCTGCATTTGGATTGGCTCCTTCTCTGATGACACAAGTTTGACAGGTTCAGACACAATATTCTAAGCCACTCCCCTTTTACTGTTCTTTGCCACGAGGGAATGATGCGCAAAAAGAAAGCCCTGCCCCCTACTCAATACTCTATTTCAATTTGAAGTGCTTTAACATGCTGAAATGAAAGTCTCAGCAACTTCCAGTTCACGCTGACATTAAGATTAATGCGTGAGACGCTCGTGTATGTGTGTGTGTGTGTGTGTGTGTGTGTGTGTGTGTGTGTGTGTGTGTGTGTGTTTTGCAGGACGTGGCAGTGATCAGCAGTAAACTGACTGCCATGCAGGGCAGTTTGGCGATGTTGGTGGACACACCGGACTACAGTGAGAAGTGTGTTCAGCTGGAGGCCCTGAAGAACCGCTTGGAGGCTCTGACCAGCACACAGATCGTCTCCACATTCAACTCTCTGGCCACAGGTCACAATCACATCGGGCTTATACCGTTTCACTGATGCTCTACAGTTGAGGTCAAAATTATTCGCCCTCCTGTGAATTTTTTCTTTTTCAAATATTTCCCAAATTATGTTAAACAGAGCAAGGAATTTTCCACTGTATTTCCTATAATAATTTTTATTATTATTTGTTTTATTTCGGCTAGAGTAAAAGCGGTTTTAATTTTTTTTTAATACCATTTAAAGGTCTAATTATAAGCCCCTTCAAGCTATATATTTTTTCTCCATTGTCAACAGAACAAACCATCGTTATACCATAACTTGCCTAATTAACCGAGTTAAGCCTTTAAATGTTAATTTAAGCTGAGTACTAGTATTGAAAAAATCTAGTAAAATATTACACTACAGACGGGAGATCTCCAAGTGGGAGGTAATACACTGCAAGTAGGTTGGGTGACCTTCAAGTAGGAGGGATTTACGCCGCAGGTAGGTTGGGTTTATGTGGTGTAGGTGGAGTAGACATTAATAAAACAGGTTACTTGGGGTAGTTGGGGTTGGGTTAGTTGTAGACTTTCATAAAGCACAATATTGAACTCTCTTGGAGCTCAAGTCTAAACCACTTGGAGCTGGCTCCGACCTCTGTTTATACCCCACTCTAATATTATGTGCTGTCATCATGGCAAAGATAAAGTAAATCAGGTATAAGAAATGAGTTATTAAAATGATTATGTTTAGAAATGTGTTGAAAAAAATCTCTCTGTTAAACAGAAACTATAATTCTCACTTAAACTGTATATTAACTACCCTTCAAAAGTTTGGCGGTCAGTAAGATTTGATTTTTGAAATTCATTAATTTCAAATGAGGCCTTAAATTGATTTTAAGTTACTGTAAAGGTATTTTCTATTTCTATACTTTTTATTTATCAAAGAATTCTTTAACGATGTTTATCACATGGTTGAGAAGAAATGCATTGTTTTAATTTCATTGTGGTGCTGTTATTTTATATATGTTTATATATGGAGTTTATATATATATGAACTTTATAAATGGAGCCTGTTGATTTCTGACACGTAACCCTTAACAAAATTTTATATAGCAACATTTTATCAACGCTAAATACGAATGTAAATAAGATTGTATTTGGTGACTTTTGACACTTGTATTGTATTTCTTTTTTGTTTCCATGTTCCTTTTAAAATGTCTGTCGTTTTTTTATTGCTGTTTTGTTTTACACTGTTTTGAAAAAGAATTTTTATATATATATATATATATATATATATATATATATATATATATATATATATATATATATATATATATATATATATATATATATATATATATATATATATATATATATATATATAAATAAATAAATAAAAGATGTGTATCACAGTTTTTAAAGCAATAGCTAAAACATTGATTGCACATATTTCTTGAGCATCAAAACATCATTGTAGATTATTTTCTGTAGGATCATGTGACATTTTTAAATTATTCAGCTTTTAATCATAGGAATAAATTGCTTATTAAATTATATTAGTATAAGAAACAGCTTTTTAAATGTGTATTAATGTTTCTCAATATGACTGCTTTTACTGTATTTTTGTTTCCTTCCGTAGCTCAGTAAGAACATGGAAAACAAACCTAACTAAGCTCAAATATATACATTTTGCAACCAAAATAAATATTAAACACATGCTGCAGAATATGAGAATCATCAGTTTATGTTTTTGATATGCTTTTATCATGCTGGGATGATGATCTTTTATTTCTCTGTTCTGTTTCAGATCAAGCAAAGCTTTTTGTAAGAGTTTTTACAGAGATGGACAGAATGCCTCAGTTACTGGCTTACTACTACAAATGCCACAAGGTACAATATTTTATTATTATATATCTTTTCCAATTAAAAGTTACCTGGAAATTATGTATGTATTTAAATCTGACACTTTACTGGACAATGCTTTATACACTTTTGTTTTATTATGCATGTATGAACATGAAGTATGAAAATCAACCTGTGTGTTTGTGTGTTGAAGGCCCAGTTGTTGACTGTGTGGGAAAGCATCTGTCAGTCAGACGCTCCTCTGAAACAGCAGCTCTCGGAGTTCTACGACACACTTCTGTCCACATGGCACACACAGCTTCAGTGGAGCAGCCAGGTAAAAAAAATAACACACCATTTCTTTTTGTTCATTTGTAAAGGCCCTGTTTGACTTCAAAGTTTGTTTGACTTGAAATTGAGATTCATGTGGATTTTAAGTATTCAATTATTACATAATTAAATGGACTTTTCAGAGTAAGTAATTAGGAAAGTAATTTAAATGCAGTTTAGTTGATTTTAGTTTTAGTAGTGGTTGTGGTTTTTATATTGGTGTGAAATCGCCTCTTGAATGAGATCAAATGGTGGGCGGGGTTAATTTGGTTCACTAGGAGTTGATTGAATGATTGTGGTTTGCTATTGGTGGATTTAATGTGAATAACAGATTCCCTGGGAAGTAAATTTAAAGGGGACTTATTATTCCCATTTTTACAAGAAATAAAGTAAGTCTCTGAATTTCCCTAGAGCAGTGTTTCCCAACCCTGTTCCTGGAGGCACACCAACAGTAATATTTTGGATGTCTCCCTTTTCTGACCCATTAACTTCAGGTGTTGGAGTCTCTTCTGATGTTATGATAAGTTGATTCAGGTCTGTTTGATTAGGGAGAGGTTGAAAATGTGTACTGTTGGTGTGCCTTCAGGAACAGGGTTGGGAAACACTGCCCTAGAGTGTGTATGTGACGTTTCCGCTCAAAAAAGCCCACAGGTAATGTTTTATAACTCTTTGAAACTGCCTCTTTTAGGCTTTGATCCTGATTGTGCTGTTATGGTGACTGTCGCTTTAAATTCAAATGAGATTGTGCTCTTTTCATAAGAGGGCGGAGCTACATATGCCTGTGTGTCAGCATAGTGGCAGATTAAAAAACAAGACTTCTGTGCTATGCTAATGAGGGAGAGAGGGTCAATAATGGGCGGGGCTTCACCCACTGATGACACGTACAAAGGGAGAATGTCAATCAAAGTGTTTCTGCAGACTGTTTTTGTCAAGTCTGATAATAAAAAAATAAATGAGTACATCTCTACCATTAGAAGCTGGTTATACGCACACACTGCTGTCAACTGTGTTTAAACCTCTTATGAAAGTGATTTTTGCATGATAGGTCCCCTTTAAAAACTAATGTACGCACACACACACACACACTCTTGTGCATATATGTGTGTGTAGGTCTTCAGGAACCCGTGTGAAGTGCTCACAGTGCTCATGATCCAGACGCTGGGGGCGATGGTGCCTTCAATCCCAGACTGCATTGCTGAGACTCTGAAGCGCTGCTCTGGAGACTGCCGTGTAGATGTGTTGCTGGAGCTTCATCAGACGGCAGCAAACTTCAGCCGCAGCCTGGAGGCGGCCATGCAGCCACAGCTCAGTGTGTTTTAGTTATTTGACTGTTTAATGTGTAGAGAAATTGCTGAGTTGTACATCACAATGAATGAGTACATCAAAATGGAAATAAAGAAAGAGATTTGATACTTTGAGAAATTAGGATAGTGTTTTCTAGTGACAAATATTAGCAAATAGTCACTTGTTTTTTTCAAACGCATCTAAGTTTAAAATTAATCGTAGCAATACAATAATATAATAAATATGTTGATTATAAATAATTATATTAATGAAATAATGTATGAAAATATAGTAAAATTCAGTTATTTTAATTCATTATTTGAATACAAAAATAAATAACATATAATTAAGATTATAAAATATTAAAATAAATAAAATATTATATTTTCATTAATTATTTGAATGCAAAAATGAATATATTGATTACTAATAATAAAATCATGTATTGAAATAGTCAAATTTCTTATATTTTAAAAAATGAAAACAAAAATGAATAAAAATGTTAAATAATAATAATGTCAGATAAGTAATTTCTTATTATATTTTTATTGATATTTTTTTATATATATTTATTATATTTTCATTAAATTTATTTAATGTAATAAAATATTTAATAATTTTATTTAAAATAATTTTATTAATGCAAGACCACTCTTAAAATGTTCTCTAGCCTGCTGTTTTTGTTCAATATTTATATTTTATTATAATTTTTTTCTCCTCCTTCTTAAATGGTATTGTAAACTCTCAGATATTGTAAGTTACAGTATTATATTTTGAAAAAAAATTTATACAATTTTAATAAAGTAATATTTAAATAAAATTATATTAAAGTTATTTTTAAGTTATTTAACAATTATTCTTGCTATTATTATTATTTATTTATTTATTGCATATTATTATTATTTTTTTTATTATTATTATTATTACTAATAAAAAACGTAATTAAAATATAATAATTTTACTATGTAATATAGACTGTTTGTGAGAATGTGATGTTTTTTGTTCATCACATTCTTTGTGTGTGTGTGTGTGTGTGTGTGTGTGTGTGTGTGTGTGTGTGTGTGTGTTTCAGGCGAGTGTAACCTCTTGAAGGTGGCAGAGCTGGTGTCATGTGTTTATTCACCTTATAAGACTTACCAGATGCAGTACGGAGGCCTGGAGGAGACAAACCTACTGATCCAGCTCAGTGCTGTTCCACTGGTGAGGCTTTACTGTTTTACTTTTATATTTGATACAAATGATAAGCAATGTGTATCTCTCTCTCTCTCTCTCTCTCTCTCTCTCTCTCTCTCTCTCTCTCTCTCTCTCTCTCTCAATTTAATTCAATAATTGCTTTACTGGCATGACGAATGTTACAAATGTATTGCCAAAACATTTATAAAGTTTTCATTCAAAAAGAAAAAAAACCCATATATGTGTGCGTGTGTGTATGTATATATATGTATATACAACTGACCCATCTGGGGCTCGAACCAGCGACCTTCTTGCTGGGAGGCGATTGTGCTACCCATTGCGCCACCGTGCTGCCCAATATTCAATATATCGTATATTATTCAATATATCATTTTCATATAGATCGATGAAAAATAATAAGCCTCTCTCACTCTGTGTCTGTGTGTGTGTGTGTGTGTGTATTAGGAGCGTGGTGAGGTTCTGGACTGTGTATTAGAGCTCACACACTCGGTTCAGAAGGTGTTTGGTTTGGCGGCGGCTGCTGTGGATCGCTGTGTGAAGTTCACGGATGGTCTCGGTGTGTGTGGGCTCATCAAAGCCCTGCGCGCGCTCTTCAACAAGTATGAATCATACACACACATTTACTACACTTACACAGACATAAACACACTGCCCACAGGTCAGCAGGCTGCTTTATTCTGTTGCAGTGATGCCAAAGCGTTTTAACAATGTATGCAACAGGGAATAGTATTAGATTTTCAGAGAAATGTCAAATAAAATTACATTTATGTAGTAAACAAATGAATAGATAATCAAATATGCACAGTTGAAGTCAGAATTACTAGCCCCCCTGAATTATTAGCCCCCGCTTATTTTTTCCCTAATTACTGTTTAACGGAGAGATGATTTTTTCAACACATTTCTAAACATAATAGTTTTAATAACTCATTTCTAATAACCATGATGACAGTAAATAATATTTGACTAGAGATTTGACTAGACATTTAAAGGCTTAACTAGGTTATTTAGGTTAACTAGGCAGGTTAGGGTAATTAGGGAAGTTATTGTATAATGATGGTTTGTTTTGTAGACTATCAAAAATAAAGATAGTTTAAAGGGGCCAATAATTTTGACCGTAAAATGATTTTAAAAGAATTCAAAACTGCTTTTATTCTAGCCTAAATAAAACAAATAAGACTTTCTCTGGAAGAAAAAATATTATCAGACATACTGTGAAAATTTCCTTGTTCTGTTAAACATCATTTGGGAAATATTTAAAAAAGAAAAAAAATTAAAGGGGGGCTAATAATTCTGACTTCAACTGTACTAGTATTCAGCTTAAAATATGACATTTAAAGGCTTAACTGGGTTAAAGATGGTTTGTTCAATTTTTATTTTTTTTTTTCAAAAATCTAATTAATTTTAATAAACTATTAGAATTACAAAATTTTATCCATAACCTACAGAAGATGTAGTTAGTAGTTGTTAATAGTTACATTAAGAAAACAACATGCAAATAAAAAGCCTATCAGCCTTTTGCGACACCTGAGGTGATTACATTATTTTACATCACGGATATAGCGTCAGATGCAGCAGATTGATTTTTATGGCACCAGGTTAAACTTTCTGACACCTATATGGCACTGGTGTACATTAAAAATAAATACAGGCTACGACTGAACATAGAGAGGAGTGGTGGTTGCCAAAATTACACCAAGAATAGACTTTGGTTTGCAAGGTTTGTATATTTATAATCACCACCAGGATATTTGGGGTCACGATTCACTAGCATTGTTTTTTTAGGGGTCGCAGGCTGAAAGGTTTGGGAATCCCTGCTGTAGATAATTAAAAAATATATATTGCTTAAGGGGGCTAATAATGTTGACCTTAAAATGGCTTTTAAAAAAATTAAAAACTGCTTTTATTCTAGCCAAAATAAAACAAATAAGACTTTTCTCCAGAAGAAAAAATATTATAGGAAATACTCTGAAAATTCCTTCCTCTGTTAAACATAATTTGGGAAATATTTAATAAAGAAAAACATTCACAGGAGGGCTAATTATTTTGACATTAAGTGTGTGTGTATGTGTGACAATGTTTCTGATATAATAATAATAATTACAATTCTAAATAGTGCAGATTTTGTGCAATCATGTATATTATTGAGCATACATGGAGCAGAATAAACAGAAGTTTGGCTCTAATTGGTTTGTTAATAATAATAATAATAATAATAATAATAATAATAATAATAATAATAATAGCTCTTTTCTGGACACTGAAAGCGCTTTACACATTGGGGGGAATCTCCTCATCCACCACTAGTGTACAGCATCCACCTGGGAAAGTCTAGATCGGATACGCGGCCGGCAGGAAGTGCGATATTCACATTAATATAGCAGCATTTTTTGACACTGTATAACAACTGTATAACAATAATCAATATTTTTTCAGTAGCTACTGTGACGGTTGGGTTTAGGGTTGGTGTGGGGGTTGGTGTTAAAAAATACAATTTATTGGGTAGGGGGTAGATGTTAATAAAATACATTAAATGGGAAATTTCATAAATAATATAAATAAATCTCGATAACTTCCGGCCGCATCCATATCCGATCTAGCAACAACCCATCCACCTGGATGACGCGATGGCAGCCATATTACACCACACACCATCTGATTGGTGGAGAGGAGACAGAGTGATGAAGCCAGTTATGATGTGGGGATGGATAGGAGGTCATGATGGACAGAGGCCAGTGGGCAAATTTGGCGAGGATGCCGGGGTCACTGAGCAGAATAGACTCCCCTTCACTATACTGGGGCGTTAGGACTCACACAGTCCGCAGGTTAAGCACCCCCTGCTGGTCTCAGTAACACGACTTCCGGCAGCAACTTAGCTTTCCCATGTGGTTTCTCATCCAAGTACTGGACCAGGCGCAGCTGATTGGGCGCATTGGTTTGTTTCACAGTGTTGGCAATTCTGTTCTTCTGGAGCCCAGGATGGTTTTTTTATTTCTCTCTTTTTCCTCAAGTTCAAGTTCAAAAGAGCTTTATTGGCATGATTTGACACATATTGCCAAAGGATTGCACATTACATCAACAATTCGTAAAATAGTATAGGGATTATATAATTCATATAAAGCAAATAGAAATTGGATGATGCATATAAGAAAAAGACCAATGTGATTATTAAAACGGATAGTGAAAAAGAACAAAACGGTATACAGTTATAGTCAGAATTATTAGCCCTCCTTTTTTTTTTTTTTTTTCTTTTTAAATATTTCTCAAATGATGTTTAACAGAGCAAGGAAATTTTCACAGTATGTCTGATAATATTTTTTCTTCTGGAGAAAGTCTTATTTGTTTTATTTCGGCTAGAATAAAAGCAGTTTTTAATTTTTCTAAAAACCATTTTAAGATCAAAATTATTAGCCCCTTTAAGTTTTATTTAATTTTTTTAATAGTCTCCAGAACAAACCATCATTATACAATAACTTGCCTAATTACCCTAACCTGCCTAGTTAACCTAATTAACCTAGTTAAGCCTTTAAATGTCACTTTAAGCTGTATAGAAGTGTCTTGAAAAATATCTAGTAAATATTATGTACTGTCATCATGACAAAGATCAAATAAATCAGTTATTAGAGATGAGTTATTAAAACTAATATGATTAGAAATGTGTTGAAAAAATCTCTATTAAACAGAAAATGGGAAGAAAATAAACAGTTAATCTGTAAAAATAATAATAGGCCAGTGGGCTAATTTGGCCAGGATGCCGGGGTCACTGAGCAGAATAGAGTCCTGAGCAGAACAAATGCTCTACCTTCATTCAGATGGTTTAATAATAATAATATTAATATTGTTTCTGCCTCTCAGGTACGTCTCAGACTTTTCTGTCACTCTTCAGTCAATAAGGAAGAAGTACAAGTTGGAGGACACGCCCACTTCTGAGGTGTTTACTGAGGATTGGACTGCTTTTCAGAACTCTGTCAGGTGGGCGGGGCTTATCTGATTCGTAATGGTATAAATTCAGTTGTGTTTGTGCGAAATTTAGTAGATGATTTTGTTCTTGTGTTCTCTAGGATCATCGCCACCTGTGGAGAGCTGCTGAGACAGTGTGGAGCGTTTGAACAGCAGCTCTCAAACAAGTAAGACATCTGATTTATTATTTGAGTAAATTGAATTTATCTTCAAAAATAGATATTTTTGTATTTCTGCTTTTTTTTTTTTTTTTTATGTTTTTTTAAATAAATTATTTATTAAACGTATGCGAAAATGACATTGTTTGGGAAAAAATGCAAAATTGACTAATAAAAATATAATAAGTATTGGTGAATTTAATCCATTTATTTATCTTTTGCTTTGCAGAAGGCTATTAGGAATATAGGACATTATCCTAACTATGATGATTTTAAAAATAAATAAATAAAGAATAGCAGTAATACAAACAATAATTTAAATGCAGTATTGTTTGTTTGTAGAAAGCATAATTTAAATAAATACTAATTTTTAATTAAAATAGTCATTAGATAATATATTTCAACTTTAGTAATACAGTAATTATCGCAATAATAAAAATAATAATATTAATAATAATTCCTGCTGGGGTGACTTTGTATTTGATAAAACTACAATAGTTGTCTGTTATTTAATAGCAGATCATCATTCTTAAATAGCAACACACTAAATCGAGCTAAACATAAAAAAACTCTCCTTTTATATCCATATTGTTTCTCACCAAAACTGTTGAGAGTATAAAAACATCAGCTACATTTACTTGTCATAGCACCCAACTTTCACTAAATATTGAATTGGGTATGCTCATCTGCTGTATTTTCTTGGCATGTCATGGTTCTGCATTGTGATTGGCAGGATCCTGGGGAGGGCAGGGCGTTTTTTGTGGGAGGGGTTTAATCCCAGGAGTCTGACTGGTCTGCAAGAGGGCGTGACTGAGAGGCGGAGCCAGAAGAACCCCTGGCAGGAGTACAATTACCTGCAGCAGAGCAACACAGCGGAGTACAATAATCTACTGGAGACGCTGCACTCACTCAAGGTCAGCTTTATGTACACTGCTTTAACACTTTCTTTGTTTATATTGTATTTTTATTTTGACCTTAATGCAATGCGAAGCAAAATAAAAAAACAACAACAACTATAAAAACAGAAAAGGCACACAAAACAGAACAAAAGAGCCCATTGTTACATCAGATTTTTTAGATCGGTTAACAATGTTACACATATTTCTAGGCCAGTAGGCACAGGCAATATCATGATCTTGCAAACAATAGAATGGTCATACCTTTAAACTGTTATCCTTATGTTATCAATCCTGCTGTTTATATAGCAGTATACCCCAGCCAATTTTCAAGTGCAATTGCAAATAGGATTTGGACGCATATGTTGATGCATAAATTGTGTCATAATCCAAATGCAATTGCAAATCCCGCATTATCGTTTGCATATGTTTACACCAGGTCACTTCATGTGATATTTCTGATATCCTGTTAATTAAATTAATTGTTTTATTTGATGTTTGAGTCGACGTAACCTAATTAAATTTGCATATAGCGCTGGATTTGAAGATTGGAATTAAAATTTGTTTTACAGAGACACATTAATGTGATCAAATGTAAATGGAAACATTTTCACAAATCAGATTCAGCTATCCGATCAGAAAAATACACATGAAGTGTCCAGCTGTAAACAGGTCCTTAGTGTCTGCAAAAGCGTAGTTAAACTACATGTTTTTTTGCTCCTAGCTTTTGCTATTCATCAGGTGTAAAAAATAATTCTGAAAGACTCTTTGACATTATTGTTGTGCTGATTAGTCTGCTGTGCCTTTAAATTCCCAAAAGATAAAAAGAAAAATATTCATTAAAAAAGTACAGTTGAGGTCAGAATTATTAAACCCCCTGGTTATTTTTTTTCCCAATTTCTGTTTAACGGAGAGAAGATTTTCTTCAACACATTTCTAATCATAATAGTTTAATAACTCATCTCTAATAACTGATTTATTTTATCTTTGCCATGATGACAGTAAATAATATTTGACTATATATTTTTCAAGACACTTCTATACAGCTTAAAGTGACATTTAAAGACTTAACTAGGTTAATTAGGTTAGCTAGGCATGTTAGGGTAATTAGGCAAGTTATTGTTCTGTAGACTATCGAAAAATATATAACTTAAAGGGGCTAATATTGACCTTTAGAATGATAAAAAAAATGTTAAAACTGCTTTTATTCTAGCTGAAATAAAACAAACCAGACTTTCTCTAGAAGAAAAAATATTATCAGAGGTACTGTGAAAATTTCCTTGCTCTAAACATCATTTGGGAAATATTTAAAAGGAAAAAAAATTCCAAGGGAGCTAATAATGCTGACTTCAACTGTATATACATAATATATTTATTTTTTATTTTTGTTATTGTCCTTGGTTTGAACAGATCGTAAAGATGACATTTTAGATATCAGGTCTAATACACAGTAATTAATTGGAAAGAGGAGCTATTGACTCATTAATGTGAACTTTGCTCTTATTGTAAACTTGCTCATTTATTATTTTTTAAGAGAATTTCTTTTAATTTTTCTTTTATTTTTTATTTATTATGATTTATTTTTTCCTTCAGAGGATATGTTTGCTTATAATTCATACATTTAATTTATTTTATTTTAATTGTCTTATTTTTATTTAAAAATAAGACAATCTGTAATTTTTCCTATGTTGTATTGTATGTATGTAATTGTATTGTATTGTATTGTAATGATGTATTGTCTTGTTAAACACCAATATATATATATTTTATAACATTTTATTAGTTGTGTCATAATATCAGTGAATCAAAGTGATTTAAAGGTTGAATAACTATGATTTTTGTCTTACAATAAATTATTATAAATATAAAATATTTTTTAAATACAAAAACATATACATTTATATATTTTTTTATCTATGTACTTAAAATATATACTTATAATATCTCAAATGTTTGTAAGAATGTTCAAATCCATAAAGACAGGTAAATCATTTATTTTAATTACAGAGAGATCATTACATCAATATTGCAAACCCTTACTATTTTTGCATTTATCATTTTTGTCCAGGAGAAAGGAACAGGAAATTCCAGCTTATTGGCTGAGACCCGCGGCGCTCTCACCCGTCTGAACCAACAAGCCAATCAGCTCGCCTTCGACTCCGTGTTCCTGCAAATCAAACAGCAGCTTTTCCTCCTCAACAAACCTGAGGTCAGTTTGCACCACGGTTCTAATAAGTTTACATTGTTAAATCCATTTTTATTTCAACACTACTTTAAAATTCGCTCCACGTTTTAGTTTAGTTTGTTGGTTTCATTAATGGATTTGTTTAGTTTTTATTTAGTGAACACATTTCTGTTTAGTTTTCATTTATTTAGTTTAAGTTTTAGCTATTTTAGATTGTTAGAGTTAACAGAACACGTCTGGTGTCGACCAGAGCAGAGTTGAATGTTTGCACAGTTTACATGAACTCTTCTGCAAAGCTCTGTATGAGCTTGTGTATAAATGTATAAATGATTGCTTGAACAAACACTGAATCCAAAACCATACAAATTCAATCAATAGAAGTAAAAATTGAAGAATTCTGGCAAATGTGTTTGGAGTGTGAAAGAAACTGGATCACCCGAAGGAAACCCACGCGAACACGGGGAGAACTCCACACAGAAACGCCAACTGACTCGATATGCCAACTGATATACAGTATGATCTTTAATATGTAGTTAAACATGTCTAGTTGATGTTTCTTAGCAAATAAAGAAACGTTAGAACATGTTTTATGTTTATATAGACAATATATTTTCAGATATAATCATGCATTTGATGTGATTGTGTGCAGGGCTTAATTTGTGCCAGAACACTTCGGATCTGGCACGTCTGAAATCTGATCCGCCACCTCATTTTACCGATCCCCCTCCTCAACCGCACTCCTCCCCCGTCCGCTGTTCACTTTCACTTTCTTACGCGACTCCTCAACCCTCTTCACTTTCGTCCGCAACAACCCCCCGCTCTTCACTTCCGTCCTGCGTCTGCGACACCCCTCGGCCATCCAACATTAACCCCACCCTCCCCGCTCTCCACTTTCGCATGCGACACCTCTCCATTCTCGGGTAACATGACGAATCCGTTATGCCGATCTGTTCCGGGACCTCGCAATTTACAAATTAGGCACTGATTGTGTGTAAAAGCGCATCAGAAGTGATTTCTCTAGACAGCCGCAGGTCAGATTTTCCACCACAGAATGAGTGCTGATTAATTCTGTTATTTATTATTGGCTAATTATTAATTGATTTCAGTTCATTTTTTTAGTGACTGTTGTTTTTGTAACATTTTCAGTGACACATTTATTTCAGTTAACGAAACGTCCTTTAACTAATAGTTTTTATTCTTATTTTTACATTTATTTTATTATTGTTATTATTATTTTGGCTGGCACAGTGGCTCAGTGGTTAGCACTGTCGCCTCACAGCAAGAAGGTCAAAGCTTCGAGTCCTGGCTGGGTCAGTTGGCGTTTCTGTGTGGAGTTTGCATGTTCTCCCCGTGTTCACGTGGGTTTCCTCCGGGTGCTCTGGTTTCTTCCACACTCCAAACATATGTGCTATAGGTGAATTGGATGAACTAAATTGCCTGTAGTGTATGAGTGTGTGTGTATGTGGGAATGTGAGACTGTATGGGTGTTTTCCAGTACTGGGTTGTGACTGGTAGGGCATCTGCTGCGTAAAGCCAAAGTCACTGTAAGGCAAGTCATTTCACTCGGCGGCCATCTTTGAAATGCCTCTCGGGCAGTATGCTCGGGCATTCTGTTTGAATAGGAAACCATCAAATTCTCCAAAACTACTTGCTAAGCTTACGAATGAATTTCATATTACGAATAACCAATAAAATTAAACAACAACGGTCTATTTAGTTTCATTTCTAAATGTCCAAATCACACTGCAGAAACTTACATGTGGTCTGATCCCCTACCCTGTAGTATCATCAGTCTATAGCGAGTGATGATTGGCTCCTGTACTAGAAGGTGGGCTTTATTTGCCATATAGCGATCGATGATTGGATCCTGTACTAGTAGGCGGGGCTTCATTCGCCATATTGACTGTTACACTTTTCCCCATTCAAAAAGATTTGAGTGGCATGTCTTGTGTATTCTAGAGTCTTGGGTAAAGCATATGCTGGAATAGTTGGCGGTTCATTCCACTGTGGCGACCCCTGATAAATAAGGGACTAAGCCGGAGGAAAATGAAAGTGCTAACCACTGAGCAATCGTGCCACCCTCTGTGTTATTATTTACTATATTTATTTGGCGATACATTAGCTCTATGTACTAGATTAAATTGCATTTCTTTAAATCTACTGCAGACTGAAATATTCAAGGGCAGTCTGCTAAAATCATCCCAGACATTTTCATTAATCTATTTAGATTTTTAAACAGGGAAACGATTCAAATGATAATCCAGCCTGACTCTGTATGAACCTGCCTAAAAACAGCATTCATGCTAACACCTTTATCGTTGTATTCAACAGCACAGGAGAACAGGACAAGCAGTCAACAAACATACAATCTTAGTTTTACTTTACTGAAATAGCTTTTGTACAGCATTATCACGCAAACCTGCTGAACATCATGCTTGACCTGCTTTGTGTTCAACTTTGAAGGCTCGCGGCTCTGCTAGTTTGGGTGAAACGCTAACAGATGATCTTCCGGCCTTCAGTCTGTCACCGCAGGAGTACATCACCAATGTAAGACAATATTAGGACCTCGTTAGTCCATGTTTAACACAATCACCAGACGCTTCTACAAGGACAAACAGCAGCCAAAGATGTTAATGACTGTAATGACACTCTTGGACTCTCTTGTGTTTGTCTATAGATCGGTCAGTACATCATGTCTTTGCCTCTGCATTTGGAGCCGTTCGTGACTCAGGAGGATCCGGCTCTGGAACTGGCCTTACACACCGGCAAACTGCCTTACCCTCCAGAACAAGGTCCAACAATTATTATTATTAGATTTAAAAGTGGTTGATTTGGTATTCTGGGTTCCCACGCTTTTTGAAAGTACTTGAATTATACAGAACTATGGATTCAGTGCCTGGAAACTACAAACACAAGTCCTTGAATGTGCTTAAATTAAACTTTAAATTGACTTTGTTAATTGGTATTATTTCAACAGTTGTACTGTGCTGCTGCCAAAAACTATTTAAAAAAATATGAAATTATTTGACAATTTATATGACAAATTCAAAACCTCATCATTACTGGGACACTTTTAATCGAAATATTAAGTGTAAGTGAAATGTTAAGTACAGTGAGGACTTTTATGGTGCTACATATGCTGGTGGTGTTAATAACAAAGGTGCATTAAAAAAGTTCTTGAATCTGCTGTTGGTAACCCTGGATATTAATATAATGGATATAAAAAGAAAAAAAGAGGGGAAAAAATATACAGGGGGGCTACTAATTCTGACTTCACCTGTATATGTGTGTGTGTATATGTGTAGGTGATGATGTCCCAGAGCTGGAAAACACAGCTGATTATTGGCTGGGTTCAATCGCCAGAGCCACCATGCAGACGTACTGTGATGTGATACTGCAGCTTCCAGAACTCAGCGCTCATCACACCAAACAGCTCGCCACTGACATCGGTGAAGACGCCGTTACTTTGTTCATCATTCATGCAGAGTTTCAGCTCAAATATTTATTCATTACCAAACAATCAACAATACATTTATTACAGTATTTCTTCATGTTAGCCAACGTTAGTTAATGAAAATACGATTGTTCATTGTTAGTTTATGTAACGAACGATGCATTAATGTTAACTAGCAGTAATTTTGATATTAATAATGCATTAGCAAATCTTATGTTTATGAATTATGATTATGGTTATAAAAACTATGATGAATAAATGCCGTACCAGTATTTTTCGTAATTAGTTTACGCAAGTAAATATATTAACTAACATTTACTAATGAAACCTTATTGTAAAGTGTGACCAGAATTCGTACAGGTTTGTAGTTGTTTATAATATTCATTTTGTTTTGTGATGATTGCAGATTACCTGAGTAACGTGATGGATGCGCTGGGCCTGCAGACCTCCAGAACCCTTCAGAATATTGTTACTCTTCTCCGTGTCAAACCGGACGAGTATCGGCAGACGGCTAAAACCCTTCCCCGAAGACTGAGTGCCACCATCTCCAACATCAGAGGCCTGGAGTACTGAAAAAACATCTCTACAGCACATCTACAGTAGTCAAAACCTTTCATTTAAGTGGTCATAAAACTATTAAGCAACACATATTTTTGACTTGGGACAATTTTTTAATCCACTTTAAATGTTGACTAGCGTATATAAACGCCACTAAACATTGAGCATCTTTTAACCTGTTTAAAAGAAGACGTTAAAGGGATAGTTCACCCCAAAATGAACATTTACTCATTATTTACTCGCCCTCAAGTAGTTTCAAACATTAGCGAGTTTCTTTATTCTGTTGAACACAAGAGAAGATATTTTGAAGAATGCTGGAAACCGGTAACCATTGACTTCCATAATAGAAAAACAAATCAAATACAATAAAAAAAACAGCCATTGACTTCCATAGTGTTTTTGTTTTTAATATGGATGTCAACGGCTGCTTTTCCCCAACATTCTTCAAAGTGTCTTCTTTTGTGTTTAACAGAAGAAAGAAACTCATAAAAGTGTAGAACCACTTGATTAAATAAAAATAAATTTTAAGAGTAGCTCTATTAAAAAAAAATCATACAGATTGTTAAAATGTTAAACACAAAAGAAGATATTTCGAAGAATGCTGAAAACTGGTAACCATTGACTTCCATAGTAGGAAAAAAAATACCATGGAAGCCAATGGTTACAGGTTTCAAGTATTCTTCAAAACAGCCATTGGCTTCCATAACATTTTTGTTCCTACTCTGGGTGTCAATGGCTGCTCTTTCCCCAACATTCTTCAAAGTGTCTTCTTTTGTGTTTAACAGAAGAAAGAAACTCATAAAAGTGTAGATCCACTTGAGTAAATATAAAGAAATTTTAAAAGTAGCTTTATAAAAAAATCTTACAGATTTGTTCAAATGTTAAACAGAAGATATTTTGAAGAATGCTGGAAACCGGTAACCATTGACTTTTAATAGTGAAAAAGCAAACAAATATCATAGAAGTTGATGGTTACAGGTTTCAAGCATTCTTCAAATCAGCCATTGACTTCCATAGTAATTTTGTTCCTACTGTGGATGTTAATGGCTGCTCTTTCCCCAACATTCTTCAAAGTATCTTCTTTTGTGTTCAACAAAATAAACAATGTCATAAATGCTTAGAACCACATGAGTGAGTAAATAAAAAGGAATTTTAAAAGTAGTTCTATAAAAAATGCTTACATATTTTGTTCAAATGTTGAACACAGAAGATATTTTGAAGAATGCTGGAAACCACTAAATATTGACCTCTGTGGTATTTGATTTTAATATGTTAGTCAATAGTTACAGGTTTCAAGCATTCTTTGCAACAGCCATTGACTTACATAGTATTTTTGTTCCTACCAGGGATGTCAATAGCTGCCCCCCCCAACATTCTTTAAAGTATCTTCTTTTGTGTTCAACAGAAGAAAACAAACTCCTACATGGTTAGAATCACTTGAGTGAGTAAATAAAAAGGGAATTTTAAAAGTAGCTCTATAAAAAAATTTCTTACAGATTTGTTAATGTTTAACACAAAAAGAAGAAATTTTGAAGAATGCTGAAATCCGGTAACCATCGAGTTCCATTGTAAAAAAAAAAAAAAAAAAAAAATTCAAACACCATGAAAGTCAATAATTACAGGTTTCAAGCATTCTTCAAAACAGCCTTTGACTTCCATAGTATTTTTCTTCCTACTATGGATGTCAATGGCTGCTTTTTATTTCAACATTCTTCAAAGTATCTTCAACAGAATAATCTCTATCAAACAGGTTTGGAACAAGTAAATGCTAATTGAATTACATTTTTGGGTGAACTATCTCTTTAAAGGTTTGGGGAAGTAACAAATAATAGACTTGGGTGTAATCGTGCGGTACAGATCATGTGCTGGAATTTCTTCCTTATTGAGTGTAATTATGAGGTCAGTTGTTGCATATTTATTTTGCTCTTGTCTGGATGTTTGTTTGCCATTTGGAGGAAGAATCGATACTGAACAGCTCTTGTGTTTCTAGTTAATCAGGCTACATGCTAACCTTTGCATCTTTCTGATTGTTTATATTATCTTTGTTCATATGGGGAGAGTTTCATACCGCACTTAAAGAAATATATGAATGAAGTTTTGTTAACAAAATAAAGCTTACGGACTGATTTAAGGGCTTTGTTTTATGAGCATCACAATGCATATCAATAGTCAGTTTTGAAATATGTGGACAAATATCTACTTTTTGATATAATGAGTCATGAAATCTGCACAAATGACTTGCTGTTCTTAAAGAATAATGTATAATCATAAATGTATACTTTAATGTTAAAATAGTTGGAGTTGGCAGGGTTTTGGAGTATTTTTGAAATCTAATATACGAATTATGATTAGAATACTTTTGATTATTAATTAGAATTATTAATTTTAGTAATTAGAAAACCTTTTTTATGTTAGAATAGTAAAATTTAGTCAAATGTCATTTATTTTCACCATTTATTCAATCTACAGTTGTGATTTTTCTGAAATAAATTTTTTTGTGTGTTAATAATGCAGTTTTTCCTCAATTACTTTGGCACATTTTTCGAAACAGTCTTAACATTCTCTAAACTGTGTGCAAATGTCAAAACTGAAACGTTATTTATTCAGAACTTTATTGCTTGACTGCAAAATATAGTTACTCCCCCAAAACATTTCATTCACGCTTCAAAACCTAGTTATTGTGTCAGTAATTTGACCAAGGCAATCATGTTTGTCATCATGTGAGCCTCCCTGCTCAAAATGATTAGTTGATTTTTTTTTCCCACCATGACAGTCAACCATGAAAATTGAGGTTTAAAAAAAAAAAAAAAAAGGTCATGTTGCAGACTTTACAAACAAGATCAATATCAGATATTTCTGGTGTAAATATGAGTGTATACAAATGTTTGATAATTGGATGGTTTTGATTGCGATGGCTTGCACAGTGAAAATAATTGAGAAGTTGTGAAGAGTTTGACAGTTTAAAGAAATGACTCGATTAGCTTTTGTCCAAATTACAGACAAATGTACTTACTGTTTGCGCACATGTGCCAAAACATTTGCGATTTACTTAAATCAACAAGAAATTCCACTCTGATATGAAAAAGTAGCTAATTGTTCAGAGATCTGAACTTGTGTTGAAAAATAAAAACTTTAATTCAAGAATTGAGCCAAAGCAATTGAGTTGAAAAACTATAATAATAATAATAATAATAATAATAATGCTGATAATTACATAAGGTTTTGTGGAATACATTTCTCATTGATTAAAAAAAAAAAAATCATGTCATTCCCAGCATTTGACATTTTTCCAAGCAGTGCAAAATCCTCAATTTAACAATGTTTACCCTTGCTAAAATAGAAATATATTATAAATAATAATAATAATCATATTTCTGGTTAAACTTTAAGATAAGTTCCCATTAGCTAATGTACTTACTAAAAATAACTAAACATAAAGCATTTAATAATCATAGTTCAGCGTTATGAAAATCCAGCGCTGTGTTTGTTACCATTAATTCATCTATAAGTTATCAAGAATTAAACCACTTTATTTTCATACAGTAACATTAAAAAGATGAATAAATCATAGTTTTAGAATTATTAATTTTAATAATTAGAATTATGCTTGAATGGTGAAATTTATCATCAAATGAAATTATTTTCACCATCATTTATTCAATCTTCATTTCAGATTTTTTAGAAATCGATTTTTTGTGTGTTAATAATAATAATAATAATAATAATAATAATAATGCTGATAATTATATACTTAATTTTTTGTTGAATACATTTTTCCATTGGTTTAAAATTCTGTCATTTCCAGCATTTGACATTTTTCCAAGCAGTGTAAAATCCTTAATTTAAGTAAATGTATACCCCTGCTAAAATAGAAATATATTATAAATAATGCAAAAAAAGCTTTAATATTTCTGGTCAAACTTTACAATAAGCTTCCATTAGCTAATGTACTTACTACAACAATGCATTTATTAATAGTTCAGCATTATTAAACTCCAAAACAGTGTTTTTTTAACATTAATTGATCTATAAGTTAAGAAAAACCTTACTTTTCGTTTAGTAACATTAAAAAAGATGAATAAATACTGTAATAAATGTATAGTTCCTCGATTTTTTCTTGTCAGTAAATATTTGAGCTGACTAAAGGAAACTTGTGGTAAAATAAAATGTTAGCAGCTTAATTCCATTTTAAATAAAACATCTGCAATTATCAAAATGCATTAATACAAACAAATAAAGCACAACAATAAAAAAACGATGAATAAATACTGTAAGAAATGTATAGTTCATTAATTTATCATGACAGTATATATGAGGGGACCTTCATTTTCTTTTAAATAAACCATATCTGCACATATCAAAATGTATTAACAGTTTTATACATACAAACAACAAAGAAAGCCTGTGGATGTTTGTTAATCACTTTAATCATTGATTACTGATCATGTTGATTGATCGGGATGATTGGCAGTGGTCAGAGAGGTGGTGATTGCATATCTGAAATTCAAGTACATCAACTCAAACGTAACACAGTAAACGAGTGATCGAACTGACATCTGATACAAGAGCAGGCAGTGAACAAAATCCGACCATCAGATGCAGAAACACCCAGATTCATCCACGAGAAAAAGACGAGCTCAACTCGCCTCAGAAACCAAAAAATAGGCGGGAAAAAACAACAACAACATCAGCGCTCCGTGAGGACGAGAGCCGCCATGTTCCTGCTGGAAACACGCGGGTAATCATTTATTTATTTATTCTGCAGTGAAGTGCGCTTAAAATAAACCCAAACACTGGCTCTTTCTGGACACAAAGTGGTTGTAAAAATATGAACACTCTTTGAAATGCAACAAGAAAAAAACGGAACTCTGTATAAAATATAAATTATTCATTCAGTTGATAATTACAAACGAAAGCATTTATAAAACTATAAATATGCAGGACTGCTTCTTCTTCTTTTTTTTTAAGCTCTTCGGGCTATAAGGTTTCATTCTGGACGCTGTGACCCCGGCGCGAGACGTCTCGTTTTCATTTGCTAAGGTTTCGAAAATATTCGCTGTGTCATGTTGTCTTTCTGCTAAAGGTCGAATGTCCGCTTCCAGCAAACAGTAGAAGATGTAATGTGAAATATCACGGTCACACCGGACACCGGATCGCTGCCTGCCGACATTCATCATGCTCTCTTCCTTTCCCAACCAGTGATTAAATCAGATTTAAGACTTTTGAAGACCTTTTTTTTATTTAAAGACCTGAATAAATTACATTTTTGCCTTAACTTTACTTTAGTAGCTACAATCAAATGAACTTTTTTTTTAGTCATCTCAGTGTACATCAATCAAACTGACTAAAAAAATATTAAGTCAGACTTTGTATAACTTGCTTGAAACCTGATTAACTTGTTAAAGCAACACAAATATTTGGTGTCTTGACTTTTTGCTATTACATTTAATTCTTAGTGTACATTAGGGGTGATATCTCAGAATTGTCTATGATTTTGTTGGTATAAGGTTATTGCACACTGAATCTGAAATTGTCATCCGTACTTTTCGCATGTAAAAAATAAATTCGGCGACGCACTGCTGCAGTATGTAGTGCTGTCGCCTCACAGCAAGAAGGTCGCTGGTTCGAGCTTCGGCTGGGTCAGTTGGCGTTTCTTTGTGGAGTTTGCATGTTCTCCCTGCATTCGCCTGGGTTTCCTCCGGGTGCTCCGGTTTCCCACACAAGTCCAAAGACATGCGGTACAGGTAAATTGGGTAGGCTAAATTGTCCGTTGTGAATGAGTGTGTATGGATGTTTCCCAGAGATGGGATGCAGCTGGAAGGGCATCCAATGCGTAAAAACATGCTGGATAAGTTGGTGGTTCATTCCGCTGTGGCGACCCCGGATTAATAAAGGGACTAAGCCGAAAAGAAAATGAATGAATGAATGAAAAGTAAATTCGACCTCTGGTATGAATCGTATTGACACACTGCCTACGAAACTTTCGTCCACCATAAAAAAAAATTCAAACCGGGTTCGTTTTTTTTCATTTTTCTTATCTGAAAAAGCGTTTTGAGAGGTGTTTTGACAGTTCAGAGCCACCGTACAAGCGAAAAGCTAAATGCTGAATGCCATCATTTGAGCTACTGATAACTTTATGAAAAACACAGTGCATAACATGAAGATAGAATGTGGCAGACAGTTGAAAACCCCTATATGCTGGATTCTGTGGCCCCATATACATTATAATAGAAAGCATGGTCCGTTTTCTTTCCGTTGTTTTGACACGTCAACGCGACCGCCATCTCTTATAATGTCTAAATGTCTATAGGTACTGCCAGTCTCTGTTCAGGATTTGTTTACGTACGTGAATGTGTGAAGTATCACAAGCAATGTATCAAAATTTAACTGTTTTCCTGAAATAAACTTTGCATTTGCGGATAATCGCTCTTTAATAATGAGCTGAACTCTCCTTCTAGTATTGGATGAACACAATATGTAGTCTATTCCTCGTTCTGTTTCTACTTTGGAGAGGAGAACAAAGTTTCACTGCTTCAGCGGACTCTGAAATGTTTTGCATTTCTTCGTAATGGATTAATCAATACGCATCAGACTCAGTGGGCAAGGGTTGTTTATGTGACGAATTTTTCATGATTACGAAAAACAAATGCATGCGAATATTTCAGTGTGCAAAGACCTTTAACCATAATCAGACATTTTGCTGAGTACACACTATTAAATAAATGAATAATAATACATTTGTATCACAGCTATGACCTTACCAATAGAATGTGAATTATGCAAATTCATTTGTGAATCAGCTGATTCGCTAATGAATTTGTATTATTCAATTTCTATTGATAAGGTCATAGCTGTGATACAAATGTATTATTATTCATTCATTTCAGATTCTTAGGTTTTGGCTTGAAGAGCATCTGCCACATAAAACATACTAGAGTAATTAGTGGTTCATTCCACTGTGGCGACCTCTGCTAAATCAGGGAATAACCTGAAGGATAGATATATCACTATAATCACCTTTTTCCAATATAATTTCAATGCTTTTTATTAAAAAGTAATGCTCTGGTCAACAGTTACTAGTATCAGTCATAATTTACTTTCTGCTTCGACAAACTTGACGTCAGCTAGCAGCACACTAAAAATGATAATTATTACACACTCCAACGAACGTAAATGATGAATTTACAATACAACATATATCAATTACGCTGCCTTTTGACGCGAAAGACAGTATATAATATAATACGCTGTCGTAAATGTTGCAAAATATAACGAATCCACAATAAATCATTGTTTTATGCTAATAAAATAGGCCTATTTAAATATTTTGAATCAAAACTTTAAGACATCTCATAAGTACAAATAAGACTTTTGATGGGCTTTAATTAAACTCTCTTCAAAGAAAATGAATAATGAATGAATAATTGGCTGCTAGCGTTCATATATTACATGAATAAATGTCCACATGAGTGTTATGTGACAGAGTAAAATATGATTGATGGACATTACGAAATTGACAGCTAACATGTTTTGCATAGGACTCTTACTTTTGTCGCACAACCATGTTGTAAATGCCCTTGTGCTAATGCTAACAGATTAGCTGCGGTGCTACAATGCTACTGAGTGAGTCCCAGATCTAAGCAAAAACTCAACGGTTGTGGCTAAATGCTAACGGTTTAGCTTTAGCCTAGCTGCGTCCTGAGATACAACAAAAAACCGATATGATAAACAAGTTTGGTAAAATATTTTAGGACATCAAAGGAACAAGGAGTTAGCATTTTTAATTTTGTAGTCTATATCGGACACATTTAGCGTCAGTGTTTGTGACATTCTTTATTAGCATAAAGCTAGGTTTACTTTCGCAACAAACAAAAAAATATTTCAATCTTAAATTGTAAACATGAGTAAAAGTTACCATTTTAGGACGAATTAGCATGGTTAATATATGGAATTTTAATCCTCTAGGCTGTTACAGAATGAAGGATTAACACATTTAACAGACCTAAAGTGCTAAATGTTTAACTTTAACCTGGCGCTCCAAGCTACAACCAAAAAACTATAGGACAAACTTGTTGGGTAAAACTTAGGACATCTGATGTGCATGAGTGGAATTTGCAGTTTTAATTGTAGCCAATATTAAATGCCTAGCATCAGGCTAAAGCTAAATGCTAACCAGATGTTTTGAAATTCAAGCGAGTAAAACATAGCATTTTATGCCATCAAATTAGCATGACTAAAGTTAGCTGTTTTAATTTATACAACAGTTCTGTCTGGTTCTCGAATCTGATTGGCTGATATCCATGACATATTAAAGCAATATCAGCACTCGTACAGCCTCTTCACCCTTGTGTATTAGTAGGACTAAAGTAGGACTCTAGGACTAAAGAGGGACTAAACAACTCACTGCAGTTTGACAAATATGGCAGCTGTTGGACAACATAATGTACTTTTGAACCTTTTTTAGGTGAGAATGTAGTTGTTTAGATTGAAACTATGCAGTTTATTTATATGGACAGTGCCTAAATATTAAAAATTTCGGAGATTCAGCATGTTCACGGCCATCAGCCTGTCAAACTGAGCAGAGCAAAGATGGTTGACGGTTGTAGTGCTGTATTTATATCGTAATAATCTGGTAGTGTTTGCTTTGCTTTGGCTTTTTCGGAGTTAATTATTGTGATCTCCCGATTGCAACAGAGAAACACTGGGAAATCTCTGAAGACTGATGGCATTTCATGCTGTTTAGGCTTATAATCTTAAAATGTCAGCAAAATCACCTGTTTTGTCATCATTTTAGACTTTACGCTAGAGAATCATTCAAACACTAGCTCTAAAGTGACGTCTGTAAATGAGCAATGATCTCTGCTGTTCTGACGTCAGCTGCAGATGTGTATGAATGGCGGAAAAAAGTAGTTCCTAGTACAAAAGGATTTTTGAGACTCTGTGTTTGATTTTCATTTTTATATACACTATTATGCCATCAAACTGTTGTATAAGCGCAATATCACACTCGTAGCAGTGCAATAAGGCTGTATATGGTCATTCGTGGGCAGTGCTTAATTTGTGAATTGAGAGGTCCCGGAACAGATTGGGGTAACGGATCCGGCATGTTACCCGATAATGGAGAGGTGTTGCGCACGAAAGTGGGGAGTGGGGGGTGCGTTGTATGGCGAAGGGGTGTCGCAGACGACAGTGAAGAGGGTTGGGGAGTCGCGGAAGAAAGCGAAAGTGAACAGCGGATGGGGGAGAAGGACGGTTGAGGAGGGGGATCATCAAAATGAGGAGCCGGATCAGATTTCAGATGTGCCGGATCCGGATTTGGCACGTTCCGGCACAAATTAAGCCCTGCACTTGAGCATCAACGCTTGACAGAGGGCGTGTCTGAAGTTCGGGCTGACGCGATCGTCGTAGCAGCGTCAGCCATTGAAATTAGTCAGCAATCGACTACTGTCTGAGCTGGTGTATTTGAATACCGTGATCTGATTGGCTGACGCTTCTGTTGGCTTTTGAAAAGTTGAGAAAGTCCCAACTTCTGCAGCGAGCAATGGCACTGACGGATCAACAATGCAGTTCAACCACGCCTGACGTCACCCATTCAAAATAAATATGAAGCATTGACGCTGACGCCCCATGTGAATGGGGCGTAAGGCATTCGGCCTGCGGCCTCGAACCTACGCAAGTCTCTCACCAGTGCCAATATACAGCCATATTGCACTGCTACTCATGTGATATTGCTCATTCAGTAGTCGATATTACAGATACATTTATTTAACTTGACTAATAGCCTAATGCTAAATGCTATTTGTTTAGCCTAATGCTAAATGCTATTTGTTTAGCTTAATGCTAGTGACCTGAGATACAACAACAATATTTTACATGACAAACAAGTAGGGTAAAACTGAAAATTTGAACTAAACCATGATTTCTTCCATTAGACTATTTAAGCTACAGTAAATGCTAAAGGTTTAGCTTTAGTCTGGGCTTCAGGAAAGCAAAACAACTTTTAACATAATTAAATTTAACAAGAATATATTCTGTTAGCCTAAAGCTAAATGCTAAAAGTTTAGCTTGTTTTTCCTAGAACTTTAACAAAAAACATTATCGCTAATGCATCACTAGCATTAAGCTAAACAATTAGCATTTAGCATTAACAAAACACTAAAAGCAAAACACTATCGCATATAAATAAAAAGACACGAGCCCTGTATCCCAACTTCCTGTCAGAACAGGAAATAGTATGTCACACGGTCACTTTTAATAGGATATTAAAAGCGATCAGATGAGATGAAGGTGAGCAGGCAGAGGTCTGGTGCGAAACTGACATTAATCATGTTTTTCACCTGAGATTAGAGACGCGACGCCTCTACAAACACACAGTCTTCAAAACGCCGCATCTGTTGGTGAGGAAGACGCCGAGACTCCGCTTAGATTTGCTACAGTCTCCATCCAACAGATCTCTGGATTACCGTTCGGATTATTGCCAATGAGAGCATTTGAACATCGAACTGAGAATGAAACTCTATCAGCCCCAACGCAGAGGATTCAGCACAGTTGTTTTCATGGCTACATAAGAAGCTAATGCTGTACGCAGACAAACATTAGCATTAGGTCTACGATAAAAGACAAGAAGGACGACATGCTTAGCATACAGAGAGAGATACACAACCTAAAAAAATATGATGGGAATGTAACACGGGGCAGTATGTAGCAAAACAGATTCTGGTGGTATTTTTTTAATCTTTTAAATCTAATAAAACAGTTCAGTGTGTGTGTGTGTGTGTGTGTGTGCGTCGGAATTTATTCACATTTTCTTTCTATTTCAAAACAAAATATAGCTCTTTTAAATATATTATTCTTCTTAAATATCCATTGCATATCATGTTTTTTTATTCATTTATGTATTTTTATTAACATCTTCATCTTTTTTTAAATTATTATTATTTTAGCCCTCCCCACTTCAACTAAGGGCGAGCAGAAAATACAGTCATGCAAAGTTTCTCATGCTGGTAAACAAAGTTACAAAAATGCATTTTTTTTTCTCTCTCCAAGTATTTTTTTTTTCTCGTTAGTTTTTTTTTTTTTGTCGTTATCGTATATTTTGACATCCATTTTCTCACAGTTCAGTCTGAGGAAACAATCTCTAAATGGAGCATGTTCTTTTTTTGCACCCTCCCTCCGAAAACAACAACAAAAAGAGTGCGATATTTTTTCGTTCATTTCTTTTGTGTAAATAAGGTGGTCGCTGTCGCATTTTAACCGTCACAATCAGACATCGGTATTTCCTCGAGAATCATCCAGATGTCAATGCAACTACGTATTAAAATATAAATTTGTTGTTTTTTTCCGACATTGAATATGTTTACATGGACACCAATAATCCGATTTTAATACGATTAAGACAATACTCTGATTTAGAGTCTACCATGTAAACAGCGAGTTTTGATCACCTTAATCTGATTAAAGTCATAATCGAACTAAACAGAAATCAGATTAAGACATGTGGAGTATGCCTATTTTAGTCGCATTATTGATTTATGTAAACACCTTAAACTGTTACCGTTGTGTAGGATTTTCGCCGCATTTTTTTCAAATTTTCTGCACCACCAAGTCAGTGATGGACCACAGACATCTGCATTGCGAAATGCGGAGGTTTTTTACCTATACGTCATCAAATTCCATTAAAACTACACTCCTCCAGCAGTTCACAGTCGCATCCAATATCTCGTTTGTCAGGGGGGGTATACATGACATGTTCAAAAATTAAAGTGCCAAACTGCAGTTAAAGTCGACAAATTAAGAATGAAACACCAGAAATGACATGAAACGTAGATAGCGCAATGATGTTAATCGAATTATGTGCTATAACATGTAAAACGGGATCATGAAAGGAACACTCGAAAAGCAACTCATGTAAACACCTTAATCATATTATTGTCTTATTCAGATTAAGGCAAATAATTCGATTACTGATGTCCATGTAAACATAGTCATTGAGTATATTTACATGGACACCAATAATCCGATATTAATGCGATTAAGACAATACTCTGATTAAGAGTCTACCATGTAAACTGTGATTTTTGATGACCTTAATCTGACTAAAGTCATAATTGAACTAAACAGAAATGGAATTTAGACATGTGGAGTATGCCGACTTTAGTCGCATTATTGATTTATGTAAACACCACAATCAAACTATTACTGTCATGTAGGATTTACGTTGCATTTTGCTACAGGATAGTCTATACACACGACTGTTTGACGCTATTCTCTGCACCTACCGAGGACCACAGACTCCTGCATAGCAAAATGCGGAGGCTTATTTTCCCCAATTCGGCGCACGATATCAAATTCCATTAAAACTACACTCTTCCAGCAGTTCATACTAGCATCCAATATCTCAGTTTGTCACAGGGGCATGCATGAAATGTTCCTGAATGAAAGTGAAAGTGCCGAACTGCAGTTAAAGTCGACAAATTAAAAATAAAACATCCGAAATTACATGAATCTCTTGAGGAAATGTGGATAGCATGGTGACGCAATGACGTTAATCGAATTATGTGCTAAAACATGTAAAACAGGATCATGAAAGGAACATTTCAAAGCAACTCATGTGAACAACTTAATCATATTATTGTCTTATTCAGATTAAGGCATATCATTCGATTACTGACGTCCATGTAAACGTAGTCATTTATTCTTCTTGATTGGTTCGTTGACTTCTCGCGTTCCCTCTGATTAGTTAAGATGGAACGAAGCTGTCGAGCCAATAGGAGAGAAAGAAGACAGAGATGGAGGGAAACTCTGAAGGCAGTTTTAGACACGTCTTACGTAGACGTTTTTTTTTTTCTCTCGGAAAGGGAGATTACAAGAATGCACATCCCTGACCTTTATACCCTCTTTCCACAAAGCAAAAACGCTTTTTATTGGTCCAAGCACTGGCATGTGCACGTATATAATCTATGGCAGCATCAGCTCTACTAAATAAATCAGAAAATAAACCTCTAGATTGGGGAATTCCACTTTGGGAAGTCCTCGGTTTAAGGGAATTATAAAGACAGCACCCCTGGCAGAACAGCCAATCCGTTAGTATTTAAAGGGACAAAAAAGTTCAGATCTGGCAGGGAACATTGTTTCGTAAGTGATTTTGTGCCATTTTAGCTTACGTTATTTGGTCACAGTTGGGCTTTGGTCTGTCAGGACTGTGTTTTCGATGTTGCCTCCCCTGAACATTGGGGGAAAAAACTGGAAGACTGTTTTGGGAATAGCAACGTACCAAAGCAGAGTGCTGCGTTTCACTTTTCAGTGCTCTAGATTCATTCACAAAGAAAAGCTACTCTAAGACTCAGACTTTTGTTTTTTTTTCTGGGACGGGGAAGTGGGAACTACCACACGGCAATGCACGAACAACACATTTTTGCTGCTAATATGCTGAGTGGGGGAAGAAAAGAAGAAATTGTGCATGACTAAGCCATTTTTAGTCATTCTGTGCAAACGGTCAATGAATATCAGTCTGTAAAAAGTCTCTGGAGAGTTTCTCCCAGCCAAGAAATGCTACAAGGTCTTAGCAGAAATGCTACATAATTATTCTAACTTGGTCCTTCATTCTTACATATAGGCTAATATACAGAAACTCAGGGCCCAGGTGAGCACGGCAGTCAAAACGCCTGGTGTTTTGATCTTAAATCATTGGAATGTTTTTTTGTTTTGTTTTTCCGTTCGTTCCTTTAAGAGTCTTTTCCCTCTTTCAGGTGTCAGTGCAATGTTCAGTTTTGTTGCTGTAAAGTCAGTCAGTCTGTAGAAAGAGGAGTGATCCGGAATTTCGGTGAGGTTGCTTTGGTTACCATGTGAAGATCCGGTCTTGGAAAATTCCAGTTTCCTTCCTTACATATACATATATATTATTTAGCTTTATTTTTTCCAGTCTCACCCTTTTGCCAGTCCGACATTCCTCCCATGTCCCGTGTGGATGGTACGACCCCATCGGCAAAACTGTCAGGATTCAGCAACTAACCGCGTCTCCTTAAAAGAATTGCCAAATGCTAGAAACTTAACACTGTGAACAAAAACAGAGATATAATGATTTGTTAGAAAATAAACTCATCAGAAAGCAATGCATTTTTAAAACACATCTGAGAAAACTTAAAGGAATAAGTCACCCATCAATGAGAATTTGCTGAATATTTACTCACCCGCTGTGTTCATCCAAGATCTAAAAGTGTTTCTTTATCAGAACAGACTTGGAGACCAGAAGACTATAATTTTGGTCTTTGATTCTGATTGGTTGAGCGGTGTCTTAAGCTGTTGTAAAATACTCTACAACACTATCAGAAATAAAGGTACAAAATCTATTACTGGGGCAGTACCTTGTCAAAAGGTACATTTTTGTTCCTAACAGGTCCTCAAAGGTACATATTAATACCTAAAATTACAAATATGTAACGTTCATTCATTCATTTTCATCCACTTTTCCGGGGCCGGGTAGCGGGGGCTGCAGTCTTAAGCCTAGTTTATACTTCTGCGTCAAGTGATCGGCGTGACCCACAGCGCATGCAACGCGTGTAGCTGTGCATTCATACTTCTGCGCGCTGTCTGTTGCTCTGCAATAACAGTTCCGAAACTAGTTGGCCGTGAGGTGTTTATGTTCCTCTGTGTCGAGTTTCTTCGCTGGTGTTTTGTTCTTTCTGAACGCTTCCTTAATGTACAAGTGGTACAAACTCACTCATTTTGAGGCAGGAACCAGCGGATGTGCAACAACGTTAACCATGAGGTAAACACAAAATAAAACTTTCCATCCGGCGCTCCTTCACTGCACTCCACACTTGTAAAAATTGCTCCATCGGGCTCGCACAACTCTCTGTCCCGCCCACACTCATCAGCGCTACCAAGCCGACCAATCACAGAGCTTGCACTATGCGTCGTAGCGACGTGTAGTTACATTTTTTGAGAGGTGCGCGTCAGCAACGCCGACGGCCACAGCGAGGGCTATGCGTGCATGCATAGGCCGCGCCGTCCCCCCAGACACTTCCTCCAGCTCCTCTGGGGGGGATCCTGAGGCATTCCTAGGCCAGCTGAGAGACATATTGGTTAGGAACAAAATGTATCTTCTGTAAAGGTACCACCTCAGCGACAGTTTTTGTACCTTTATGTGTTTTTGATAACTTAAGGCAGGGGTCACCAATCTTGGTCCTGGAGGGCCGATGTCCCTGCAGGGTTTAGCTCCAACTTGCCTCAACACACCTGTCTGGATGTTTCAAGTATACCTAGTAAGACCTTGATTAGCTTGTTCAGGTGTGTTTGATTAGGATTGGAGCTAAAATCTGCAGGACACTGGCCCTGCAGGAACAATTTTGGTGACCCCTGACTTAAGAAGTAGTAAGCAAGATTTTTTTTCTATTATTATTATATTCTAGTTCAGTTTTGGTGTTCAAAAAAATCCACTTGCTATTGCCTTGTCGTAATAAGTGGCTACAAGTTTGTGTCATCGACCGGAGCAAAATCTGAGTGTCAAAATCTTTTTATCTCATTTGGATTTGATCTGTGAAACTACACCATGGAAAACTGTACCGATGTTAC
This sequence comes from Danio aesculapii, assembly GCF_903798145.1. Classification (NCBI taxonomy): domain Eukaryota; kingdom Metazoa; phylum Chordata; class Actinopteri; order Cypriniformes; family Danionidae; genus Danio; species Danio aesculapii. The sequence goes on from NC_079458.1 coordinate 5,241,049, forward strand.
TTTCCGAATTCACTGCCAATGTGATGCCAATATCTTTCCGAATCTGTTCTGATGAAAAACAAACTCATTTACATCTCGGAGAGCCAGAGGGTGAGTACAATATTCTGCGAATCTTCTTTCATTGGGTGTGAACTATTCCATTAAGATGTAGAAATGCTTTAACAGAAAATACACATAATCACAAATACAAAGCTACGAAACACAAAAAATGGGGAAAAAATGAAGACAAACATGGTTAAAACTCTTCTAAACACACATATACACACACACAGAGAGACAGATCTCAAGATGAAGTCGCATGCACTGAACACCGGCTGTGCAATGTATCTTCTCAAGGGTGAAAAAGTCCAGTCCCGGAGAAAATGCACAGGCGCTAATTGCAATTAAATGATAACACAGTGTTTAACCTGAAGATTAACAGTGAGGGCTGACACTAAATGTGGCCAATTGGCTTTCTAGATCTAGCAGGAATGGAATAGTCCACCCCAGATACATTCTAGGTCACTGTAAAATATAATAAGACCACTACGTTATCACTCATAAAGGAAACTTATTGATTAAAACAGTAGAAAGCTGGGGAAGGTTTACCTGTGGATGGCTGGTAAAAAGTTAAGCATGTACTGTAAGAATTGAGTTAACAGATATAATTCATTCTAATGTTATAAAAGAAAAATGGTAAAATTCTACTCAACTAAAACTAACACTAGTTTTTGGTACCCGATTTAGTTTAGCTTGAAACAAAATGCACATAACTGAAATAAAATAAATATAAAAAGTAGCTAATTTCAGCTAGTTGACAAGTAAATACACTGGTAAAATATGCATCATCTAATAGTTTAGCTATTTTTTGTTTATGTACGGTTGTGAATTGCATTATGGGATGTTAATTTCTGCTCTGTCAACTTTTGATGTTGAAACTTCAACTCTATAATTTGACTTTTATTGACATTTTAGTAGCTTGAAGTAAGGTGTAACGAAGGCCAACGTTGGATGGGAGTGAGGTTTAGGAAGGGTGCATGTAACTGAGGCTAGACTAGTGAAGTGAAATGCAGATAAAAACCTCACTCCTCTAACCTCAAAAGGCGACAGACGCCATGGTCTTTAGCCTCTTTATTAGGTCATCCGACTCCCATACAATAAACCGCCAGTTTGATCCCAGCTCAGACTGGGTTGGGTGCAGGACGACTGATGGGTTAGATGTGGGGGCTCTTCTGGGATGGGAGTAAGGGTTAGGGGAGTAAGTGTAAAGGAGGCCAGCTAACGAAGTGCTGTGCAGGCAAAAACCTCACTCTTCTGACCTCAAAAGGTACTTTAGCGACAGACACTAAAAGCCATGGTCTTTAGCCTCCTTGATAGAGCAACCGACCAAAAACTGTAAAAATGCTACAGTAAAAATCTGTGACCTGGTTAACAGTATGTTTCCTTAATAAATATGGCGAATAACCGTAAATTGACTTTCTCAGAATTCCTTGCATGGCGCATCACTTTTTATGCTTTTCGTTGACGCTATTATGGATCTTTTTAGTTGTTTCCCCATCCATTTTGTACATTAGAGATTTATGCTACATCTAATGTTGATAAACACTGTTTATTTCACAACTTTAATTGTATGCGTGTTACCATACTGGTGTTTAGTAGCTGTGTGAATGACACTGAGCACACTGATTCACTTCACTTTCTTCACTTTCTCATCACCACCTGCATATGGCTGTGTTAACGTGTCTAACTGTGTAACAAAAGATGTGTAAATGTTGGTAATTCAAAATACAAACATATTACATCTATAAATTAATGAAATACGGTAGTTTACTGTAAAAATGAGGAATTACTTTTACGGATTTGTACCGTATTTTTTATGGTAAAATACTGGCAACCACACAGCTGCCATTTTATTACCGTAAATTTGACGGGTTTATTTTTTACAGTGTTGTTAGAGCAACCGACTCCCATACAATTAATCACCGGTTGGATCCCAGCTCTGACCGGGTTGGGTGCAGTAAGACTGGTGAGTTACAAATATAATGTGTAAGAAAAAAAATATAGAGAAATAAGTCTGTAAAATAACTCAAAAAGCACTGCTAGATTATTACCAGGTTTTTTATACCGTAATTTACAAAACCAATTCAGACAATATATCACTTTAGACTATTAAAAATGTCAATAAAATGCACATTGTCAAACTTTTCAACATCAAAAGTTGCTGGAGAAAAAGTTTATTGTCCCATAATGCAATTCAAAAGCATAAAAAAGAGAAAAAAACGTGAATCACAAATATATAAATATATTTTAATTACATTTATAAATTAGCTTTAAAAAACATTTTAATACATAAAAACCACAAAAATATTAAAACTATAGTAAAATTCTAATAAAAAAACCTAAAAACAAACACTAATTAAAACTATTAATAAAAAACGACAATGATAATTGCATAATTAAACATTTTGTTTGGAATAAAAATCTAATGTTTAAACACAAAATGAACATTTCAGGTCAATTAAATTATGCCTCAACCACTATGTTTATGTACATATTTTTATTAATAGTAAAAAGCAATAAAATTAACCATAACTCAATCCATTGTGTTATTTTTTACACATGCTGCGTTCCACACGATGAAGACAACATAAAGGAATTAAGATAACTTATTAGATTTTACAAATTCAAGTGGATTAAACATAAAACAATTAAGTTGTCCCAAAAAACCCTCGAGAATTGTTATTTCAGCTAATTTTCAATTAGTTAACAAACCTCATTTTTTTGAGTGTATTTGGCTGAAGACAATACGCAAACACGCGTAAACAAACTCTCAAATACATGAATATCAACAAAACACACATACAACTCTTAAAAAAACAAGCAGCATACATAAAGAGAAAGGCAGAGATGAGTTTAATGGACATTCACTCGTGTAGATACAGATTTGTACAGATCAAGTTTACGATGTGGGCCTATAGTAGCGTAGCATTAACAAGTGAAGCTAGTTAAATCTAGCTAGCAGTGTATGAGTCTCTACAACAACACCGTAGCCTAAATTATCCTCATAGAGGGGTCTTGCTTTTTTAATATAAACATGTTGGATGTGTTTCAGTGGCCTGACAGTGTTGTATATAGGGCACAGCTACATGAATACACAAGAAGAAAAAAATCAGTTTGCATACTACAAGAACAGCACAATATTAACAGTAACATCAACTCACAAATGGAGGAACGAGGTTATCTTTCATCTAGAGATGAATCTTCTTAGCTAATTACCTAATCACTAAAGTTCCATCACTAATGGAGACTAATCAGTTGGTTTCACAGTGTATGAGGCGGCCTGGTGTCCGCTATTTGTGTTAAAATACAGTAATTTTAATGCAGATGTCCTGCGAGATTCAGTCCTCATGAAGGTTTTGTAATGTCACTGTATGAATACTCAGCCTGATTTCATGAGGAAACGTAACTATTTTATGTTTTGTCGGTTAAGTGGCTAATTCTGACAAGTTCAGTCGTATGAAAATGTAAGATTTTAAAAAGTGGGCGTGGCACCAAACCCCGCCCCTAAACCCAACCATCATTAGAGGATGAGCAAATCGTACTAAATTTGATGAGATTGTACGAATATGGAATATTGGAATATTACAGTACTGTATCGTAATATACCCCCCCATGAATTATTAGCCCCGTGTTTATTTTTTCCCCCAAGTTCTGTTTAATGTGGAGAAGATTTTTTCAGCACGTTTCTGAACATAGTAGTTTTATTAACTCATTTCTAATAACTGATTTATTTTATCTTTGCCATGATGACAGTAAATAATATTTGACTAGATATTTTTCAAGACACTTCTATACAGCTTAAAGTGACATTTAACTAGGTTAATAGGTTAACTAGGCAGGTTAAAGTAATTAGGCAAGTCATTGTGTAATGATGGTTTGGTCTGTAGACTATCGAAAACATTTATAGCTTAAAGAGGCTAATAATATTGACCTTAAAATGTTTTTTTTTAAACTAAAAACCATTAAGAACCTTTTATTCCAGTTGAAATTAAACAAATAAGACTTTCTCCAGAAGAAAAAATATTATCAGATATACTGTGAAAATTTCCTTGCTTTGTTAATCATAATTTTGGAAACATATTAAAAAGAAGAAATAAAAAAATCAAAGAGGGGCTAATAATTCTGACTTCAACTGTATATTTGATATGTTTGTGGGTATTGCATTGACAGAGTTGTTTTAGTCTGAAAAATTAGTCAATGATATTGCATACAATATACAATCAACATTGTGGGGCTGATTACATCAGTAAACATTTCTGAAAGTTTTATGCTCACCAAGCAAAAATATATACATACATACATAAATATACATACATACATAAATATATATATATATACATATATATATATATATATATATATATATATATATATATATATATATATATATATATATATATATACACATATACACAAATATATATACACACACACATATATATATATATATATATATATATATATATATACACACATATATATGCACACATATATATATATATATATATATATATATATATATATATATATATATATATATATATATATACACACATATATATGTACACACATATATATATATATATATATATATATATATATATATATATATATATATATATATATATTTATACAGTGGTCCCTCGTAATTTGTGGGTGTTTCGTTCTAACCCACAATAGGCGAAATCCGTGATGTAGTCCGCTTTATTTTTTTTTTTAATATGTTTTACAGCTGTAAGACCCCTCGCTACACACGTTATCCACTTTTCTCAGACAGGCATTAACATTTCCACACTTTTCTCTCTCGTTTAAACACTCTCAAAGTTCAAACCTTCATAGAGAAAATAAGTCCAGTATTATAGAACGAAATCAAAGATCAAAACCTGTTGTCAGGCGCAAACATTCATCGCTGTCAGCAAACGGTTCATAAAGCTTTCTAACTTTTGTGCGGATAATGTTGGCATCAGCGTAATGTTCTTTTATTCTTCAGTCACTGATCCACAAAGCTAAAGCAGACCCTGTTCTTAAGGGGGTTGCACACCGGATGCACCGCACACATGACACATGATAAAATTAAATTATTCAGTGCATACCCTGATATAAACCTATGTTTGCATGGTGCGCCGTGGCACGGCGCATCTGGTGTGCGACCTCTTTTACGATGGTCTTGCTGCGAACAGTTAAAACCCTTTTTGCATCCTTGTTGAAACTCACACAGCTAGTGATCGAAGATTTATGTTAATTTGGCAAGCTGAATGCTGAATTGATAGACAATAATCTACAGCCTAACAGGACGCAGAACACAATGCGCTGGAGAAAAACCCCTTTAAATTATATAAACCACTTTAAGTTTAACCCCTTTAAGCTATATATGTTTCAATAGTCTACAGAACAAACCATCATTATACAATAACTTGCCTAATTACCCTAACCTGCCTAGTTAACCTAATTAACCTAGTTAAGCCTTTAAATGTCACTTTAAGCTGTATAAAAGTGTATTGAAGAATATCTAGTCAAATATTATTTACTGTCATCATGGCGAAGGTAAAATAAATCAGTTATTAGAAATGAGTTATTAAAACTATTATAATTAGAAATGTGTTGAAAAATCTTCTCTGTTAAACAGAAATTGGGGAAAGAAATAAAGAGGGGGCTAATAATTCTGACTTCAACTGTATATTCTACTATTCTATTATACTTCTGAATCTGTCAGCAAGAACAAAAAATAAATAAACAAAATAAAATCTAAAATATATGTTTTTTTTGTCTTCTTAATGGTGTGCTGATCCAACACAGGCTCAATATGGATACAAAATTAATTTATATTGAATTAAACAAAATTAACCCAACATTGGGTTTATCAATATTTGACCCAACATTTGTTTAACAAAACCTAGCATTTTTTTGAGTGTAGTTTAACACAAATTGAACGAAACACGCAGGGTTTTTCTCTGCAGGAGAAATGAATCTCGCACGACACTTGAACACATTGTAGGATCCAGGATTGCATGATAGAGGAACCATGTTTAAAACAATATGGCTCCTTACTGATATATTTACTGTCTCAGCAGTGGGTTGTTCTCCATTGGGAAACTAAATCACACGTAATGATTAAAAACTAGATAACACACAGTTTCCTATAAACTACAACTTTGCAATTATTGCAACATATTATTATTTTTCCCTTATTTTTTGCTACTATTTTCTCAGAAATGGCTTGTTTTCTTAATATCGTCTCTTTTGTTCTTGATTCTGGAAGCACTTGGTCACCTCGACCTGAATACATATACTTTGAGTCTATTTCTATTTATCCAAAAAAGAAACACAGTAACACTTAACGTATATATCATATACAAATGAAACTGTAGTGTAATGTTTTTGAAAACAAAAACAATTGGTCTTTGAAAACATTCAAAATATGATAATAATAATAATAATTAAACAACAGCAGGACAGCAACATCGATAGACAAACGAGAAATGCTCTTAAATCATCACATAACCTTCCTTCTTTCGCCTCTCCTTTAGATGAATCCTAAATTAATAACACCACATGTGCGCATGTTTGCAGCATTATGAATTAGTGTGGAATATTGCACATGATTTGCATATACATAATTATATATATGTGTGAATGAGCATTTTTTAATTAAGTTTGCACAATACTCCATCCTTTTCAAATCTAACACTAAAACATCACAAACACTGTACAATGGCAAACTCATTAAATGTACTTTTCCACTTTTTTTATACAGTTTTTGGATTGCAAGGGGGTGAAATCTGGCAACGTGTTATTATGAGTACGCAAACAAAGAAATAAGTATGACCATGATGCTAAAAAAAATGCAAAAAAAGTGTGATTTTTTTTTTTCACCCATCAAAGACTTGCACTTTTAAATGAGTCCAGTCCGAGGAATACAAACAAATAAACATAGTCTATACATGTGTGCGTGATACACTTCATTTTATGTGTGTTTCCATTAGATTAATGATTGCATATGTACATTATTCTTGCATTAAAAATCCTGCTGCGTAAATCACATTTATTCACAGTAATGCCATCTTAGGGTATGTTTACACACAACAATGTACTTAAAAATGGATACGTTTTTATTATGCGATTTGATGTTTTCCATATCGAACTGATTTGATTCACTAAAATGACTCAAAACGCTGTATTATGTCAGGCCAGTAGGTGGCGATGTCTGTTGGTTTATAAAGACATTTTGTTGTTTATGTTGTTAAAATACTTGCTCAAGACTACAGAGTGAACATGTAACATACATGTGCAAGATGTCGACACTTTCACGAAATGACATTCTTGTATATACACAAAGATCAATATAATTTTCCAAAACTTGCGCTTTGAAATTTCCCTAATAATTCTTTATCATAATAAAAGTGCTGCATAAAATTAAAAAGTAAAAGGTAGAACTTGATTTTTATATTAAATGAAAAAAAACATGATGACTGGCATTTTCTAAATTGTAATAAAGTAATGAAATAAAAATGTTTTTATATTTAATAATACTAATAATAATAATAATAATAATAATAATAATAACAACTTTTATTAAATAATAAAAAATGAAAAAAATCACAACTTAATAAAAACTAAACATTTAACGATAATATCCACAAAACATGAAAGCCATTATTATGCAACTTAATAAAAACGAAACATTTAACGATAATATCCGCAAACATGAAAGCCATTATTATGCAACTTAATAAAAACGAAACATTTAACGATAATATCCGCAAAACAAGAAAGCCATTATTATGCAACTTAATAAAAACGAAACATTTAACGATAATATCCGCAAACATGAAAGCCATTATTATGCAACTTAATAAAAACGAAACATTTAACGATAATATCCGCAAAACATGAAAGCCATTATTATGCAACTTAATAAAAACTAAACATTTAACGATAATATCCGCAAAACATGAAAGCCATTATTATGCAACTTAATAAAAACTAAACATGAAAGCCATTATTATGCAACTTTACAGAAACTAAACATTTAACAATTATATTCGCAAAACACAAAGGCCATTATTATGCAACTTAATAGAAAAAAAACCTTTAACGATAATATCGGCAAAACACGAAAGCCATTTTTATGTAACTTAATAGAAAAGAAACATTTAACAATTATATCGGCAAAACACGAAAGCCATTATTATGTAACTTAATAGAAAAGAAACATTTAACAATTATATCGGCAAAACACGAAAGCCATTTTTATGTAACTTAATAGAAAAGAAACATTTAACAATTATATCGGCAAAACACGAAAGCCATTTTTATGCAACTTAATAGAAACTAAACATTTAATGTTTATATTCGCAAAACACGAAAGCCATTATTATGCAACTTAGTAAAAACGAAACATTTAACGATAATATCCGCAAAACAGAGAAAGGCATTATTATGCAACTTAATAAAAACTAAACATTTAACGATAATATCCGCAAAACATGAAAGCCATTATTATGCAACTTAATAAAAACTAAACATTTAACGATAATATCCGCAAAACATGAAAGCCATTATTATGCAACTTAATAAAAACTAAACATTTAACGATAATATCCGCAAAACATAAAAGCCATTATTATGCAACTTAATAAAAACTAAACATTTAACGATAATATCCGCAAAACAAGAAAGCCATTATTATGCAACTTAATAAAAACTAAACATGAAAGCCATTATTATGCAACTTTACAGAAACTAAACATTTAACAATTATATTCGCAAAACACAAAGGCCATTATTATGCAACTTAATAGAAAAAAAACCTTTAACGATAATATCGGCAAAACACGAAAGCCATTTTTATGTAACTTAATAGAAAAGAAACATTTAACAATTATATCGGCAAAACACGAAAGCCATTATTATGCAACTTAATAGAAAAGAAACATTTAACAATTATATCGGCAAAACACGAAAGCCATTTTTATGTAACTTAATAGAAAAGAAACATTTAACAATTATATCGGCAAAACACGAAAGCCATTTTTATGCAACTTAATAGAAACTAAACATTTAATGTTTATATTCGCAAAACACGAAAGCCATTATTATGCAACTTAATAGAAAAGAAACATTTAACGATAATATCCGCAAAACATAAAAGCCATTATTATGCAACTTAATAAAAACTAAACATTTAACGATAATATCCGCAAAACATGAAAGCCATTATTATGCAACTTAATAAAAACTAAACATGAAAGCCATTATTATGCAACTTTACAGAAACTAAACATTTAACAATTATATTCGCAAAACACAAAGGCCATTATTATGCAACTTAATAGAAAAAAAACCTTTAACGATAATATCGGCAAAACACGAAAGCCATTTTTATGTAACTTAATAGAAAAGAAACATTTAACAATTATATCGGCAAAACACGAAAGCCATTATTATGTAACTTAATAGAAAAGAAACATTTAACAATTATATCGGCAAAACACGAAAGCCATTTTTATGTAACTTAATAGAAAAGAAACATTTAACAATTATATCGGCAAAACACGAAAGCCATTTTTATGCAACTTAATAGAAACTAAACATTTAATGTTTATATTCGCAAAACACGAAAGCCATTATTATGCAACTTAATAGAAAAGAAACATTTAACGATAATATCGGCAAACACAAAAGCCATTTTTTTAGCAATTTAATAGAAACGAAACATTTAACAATTATATCGGCAAAACACGAAAGCCATTTTTTTGTGACTCAATAGAAACTAAACATTTAACGATTATATTCGCAAAACACGAAAGCCATTATTATGCAACTTAATAGAAACAAAACATTTAACGATAATATCGGCAAACACAAAAGCCATTATTATGTAAAAAATGGCTAAAACGTTTTCAGTTTTAAGTAGACGATGGCGTAATGTAAACATACCCTTATTTTAAACGTTTTTCAAAACAAAAATGAAAGCAGCAAGTGTATCCGAATGAAAAACACCATCATCGATTCTCCTTTATATATTTCAAATCCGAGCAAGAAAGCAATGGGGAAAACAAACAAAGCATTTACTCCCATTCTCAAAAAAAGTCCTCTGGATTAAAGTCCAGTCCGTACACTAACTTCTAGCTTCTGATGGGCGAGTATCTACTGACGCGTTCACGATTTCTCAGTGTTATTGCTACGAATGCTAGCATGAGGCGATCCTGCCTTTCTCTCCTCCTTTCCTGAGTCGTTCTGTCACTTGCGATTTTTCTGCTACAAAATGGAGGGAATGGGGGAGCGGCAGCGGCGGAGGGGTCCCGGGGCCTCGTAGGGGTCAAAGGGCGTGCTGGTGATCGGGGTCAAACGCAGGGACGACCCCGCCATTCCTGATATGTTGTTCAGGCTGCGTGATTTCTCATAACCCGTGGCTTTTTTTTACCACGGTAGTGATAGTATAAAACAAATTTTTGGATTAAATATAATGGACGATGGGAGTGAATTGATACATTTGTTTTGTTACGTGTTTGGGTTAAATGATGAATTATGGGTAATTGAACGAAATATGTAGAAGTATACATGGTATAGATATGTAATTAAAAGGTGAAGAGACACGTAAAGGACAAACAGACACAGACACACACAAGACAGGACAAAACAGAAAAATGAGAGTTATGAAATTCGTCATACATTGTATTTTTGAAGAGATTTTAAATAACATATATGTCCAAAACATTGCCACTGGTTGAAGAAAACACTTGTTGTATTTTTGGGTGGTGATGTGGGGATTTTGCGACGGAGTGTTTCAGTTAACCAGTGGTAGAAAAGCAGGGTAAAAGGTAGAGAAACACTGGACGACATACAGTAATAAGACAGAAGCTGAAGAGCCTTTCTAGACAGGAGATTGTTGGAGAAAACACAGTAGTCTTTGGGAGACATCGTTGAAGGATTGTTAATAGCTATTGAAATGATTTTACCATTTGTTCTAAAACCTCATCATGTGATAAACAAAGCAAAAAAAAAAAAAGTTTTATGTTGCAGGGTATATATTAATATATTGTAATGGTATTGTAATATATTAATAGATTGTTCTTTTATGCCAAACATCATTAAGATATTAAGTAAAGATCTTGTAAATATATCAAAACTTATTTTTTTATTAGTAATATGCATTTCTAAGCACTTCATTTAGACAAAAATGATTTATAAATTTCAGATGTGAATTTCTCTGTACTCAAAATTTCAAATAGTTTTATTTTTCGGCCAAATATTGTCCTGTCCTAACAAACCACACACACACATACATATATATATATATATATATATATATATATACATATATACATATATATATATACATATATATATATATATATATATATATATATATATATATATATATATATATATATATATATATATATATATATATATATATATATATATATATATAAAGATGCTTATTTATTCATATTTTAGATGACGTATGAATCTTAATTTATTTCTGTGTTTAAAAAAAAGACATAAATGATTGTTTTGAGGTCCAGGGTCACAAATACTAAATAAATTCTAATCTATAACATTTGTTTTGTACACAACTTAATATATTTAATACATTAAATCTGTATACATGAAAAAAAAATCTTTTTACATTTGGTAGTTTGCAGATACAGTATGAGTGTATACATAAATGTATAAATATATACACAGTACTTATGTATATATTATGTGAATGGAACTTTTACCTTAAATGTGATTAATCGTTCTATAGCACTATTACACATTAGTATATTATATATTAATTTCATATTGTTTATATATATATTTATACAAAACATTGCCTTTCCAAATCAAGGTCCCAAGGTCACTATTAAAATATTTTAAATTAATAAAATAACAAAAAAAGTTTATATATAAAAAATATATTTTTAATTATCTAATGAAATATCTATTAGAAAGGATACACAAACAAATAAATATTACATTTATAGTGTATTTTCAAAGCTCAAGGTCACATATACATACATACATATATATATATATATATACATATATATATATATATATATATATATATATACATATACATATATACATATATATACATATATATATATATATATATATATATATACATAAATACATATATATATATATACACACACACATATATATATATATATACATATACATACATATACACACATACATATATACATATATATATATACATATATATATATACATATATATATATATATATATATATATATATATATATATATATATATATATATATATATATATATACACATTTGTATATATTTGTTTTTTTATACTTT
>NC_079458.1:5258413-5265913 GCF_903798145.1 Danio aesculapii
CACAATATCACACTCGTAGCAGTGCGATATGGCTGTATATCAGCACTGGTTAGGCGCTAAGGCAACGCACGCCTCCCACCATTGCTGATATACAGCCATATCGCACTGCTACTCGTGTGATATTGCTCATGTATATAATATGCTTATTCATATTACTAATAGTATTAGAAAGATGACATGTAAAATGTTTAAAATATTTAGCTATAAACGCTTACTTTTTTTATGATGACACAAATCCACCTTAAATTAATTATATTAAAATACCTTAATCAACTCATATTGTCTTTCAGTCCTTTCAGCGTGCTTATAACACCAAAAATAGTTTTAAAGAATAATCTTATCAACAGTATACATTAATTACAACATATTTGTGCATACGTTCCAATAAATATTGCAAAACACTCTTTAAATGCACACAATGCAAAGCCGTTTGCTAATGTTTATGCGTTATTAGCCTATAGTAGCTACATATCATGTTCAAATCAAATCACACAGTAGGACCACAGATTTGCGTACCTACTGTGACTTCATAATGAAGTCCTTCCCGGTTGAACATGTATTAAAAATGGGCTTAAAAAGTAAAAATAAAGATGATGTACATACCCACAGTCACGCATTAGAAACTCTGGCGCTGCACTGACGGCCTGGAGGCGAATGAAGGATGAGATGAGTGTTAGTGAAGAGAGTTAAACACAGTGAATGACATGAAAAACACAAAGAAAGAAAAGGGAATGTGCAAATATCAAAACCACATGTAGATGCCCTGACGTGACGGATAAATCTAAAGTTACGTCACCGGCCACCATAGCATTAGCATCTGGATAATGAAAGTGAAATTACATAACATGAGGCAGCAATGAGTGTAAATGATGTGTGAAGATATCAAGTTCTTTTAAAACCAAATCGATAATAAAGTCTTCACTTTATTTGTTTCGAGCCTCTCATCTAATAAATCGATATAAGGTCTTGGTTTGTTAATTTTGACACGAAGCCGTAGCCGTAGCTTTCGATTTCGGTTATTTTATTACAAAATAAAACCTAATAATATATTATTTGGTAATGTAATACAGTTGAAGTCAGAATTATTAGCCCCACTGTTTATTTGTTTCCCCAATTTCTGTTAAACAGAGAGCAGATTTTCTTTCAACACATTTTTAATCATAATAGTTTTAATTACTCATTTCTAATAACTGATTTATTTTATCTTTGTCATGATGACAGTAAAGCTATACAGCTTAAAGTGACATTTAAAGGCTTAACTGGGTTAATTAGGTTAACTAGGCAGGTTAGGGTCATTAGGCAAGTTACTGTATAACGATGGTTTGTTCTGTAGACTATTGAAACATATATAGCTTAAAGGGGCTAATAATTTTGATTGTAAAATGTTTTTTAAAAAATTCAAAAATGGTTTTATTCTAGCCGAAATAAAACAAATAAGACTTTCTCCAGAAGAATAAATATTATCAGACATACTGTGAAAATTTCCTTGCTCTGTTAAACATCATTTTGGAAATATTTAAAAAAGAACGGGGACTTCAACTGTATATCCTTAAACAATAAATAGGCCCACCGTTTTTGGTGCGTTTTAACGTTGAGTGATAGACCATCGTCTTCTTGATGCTACACTGTAAAAAATTAATCTTGAGGCTTGTAATTTTCATTAAAAAAACTGATGTGGTCATCAAAAATAATGTGCATATTTTCTTTAAAATAATTGATATTCTGGACTTATTATACAATCTAGAATTGCTGAACTGGATTTATACAAGTATTCCCAAAATTAAAATCACCAACAAACAAACTTGTATTACGTATCTGACACAAATTCACGGCTACAACTTTTTAGGGAAATTTCACTGCACTGGTTGACTGATTGATTGTGTTGCTAATATTTTGAGATACAGCTTTTATACTGGTTTTATATGTTATGCAATACACAAATTCTGTCAGATTGTGTTTAAAATGTGACTATTCCTACAAAGAACATTTCTTTCCATCACATGGACAACAAACTTTTTTTCAGAGCTTAACATTGCTGTAAATTTTAAATAGATTTGTTTAACACCTTGTATTTTGTTATCAGTGGAACATGTAATAAAATGATATTTGGCAAAAATGCACAGTGAATGTATTTCATTATGAATTATATGTTTTACATTTTATAAATGAGTAATTTTATTAATAATATGAGTAAATTGTGGTGGATTTGCTTAAATTATAAAAGCACATTCCACTGATAATATTAAAATGATCATCTATCGCTCAAAACATGTAGTAATTTTCACGATTCATTCAAGTGTTTTTGCCAAAGTCTTGAAAATTACTTAAAAATATTACGTGCAATAGTGTTACCACTATTTCTTTAAGTAAATCGCACATAGGATTTTTTACAGTGTCGTCACTTCAGTTAGCTTACGTTAAACTGCGAATGCGGATGATCATTTCTTTCGTGCAAGTATGGAGAAAACAAAGCAGCAAAGGCATGTTAAAGAAACAGTTCAACTTACTGAAATGTATCACGTCTCATATAATCGCATATCAGTGTTTATAGACGTTAGTATGTCCAATGTAAAGCCAATGGCGTTCTTTTTCAATGGAAGTCTATGGCACAGTTGTTAAGGTGCCGTAAATGGTTGCTAGGGTGTGGCTAGTAAGTTGAAAGGTAACTAGTGATTGGCAGATTGGTAGTCTGAGTTAAATAAGCCCAACCTTAAGTCTATATGACAGTCTGGCTCAAAGTTAGGAGGTCACAAAGTTTTGTTTCTCAAGCCACCATAAAAGTTTCCACTTTAATGTTGGAATTAGTTCAATTTTATAAAAGTAATTTATTAAAGTCTTCAAATTAATATTGTTCTGCTTGCTATATTATTGTTACGCTAGATGACATTTTAGTGGGCATCTTCTGTAAATCGTGGTGTGTGAGATAGTCTAACAGGCACATAATTAACTACAAAATAATGCATCTTCTTACATTGTATTGCTTTAATGCCCTTTTCATCTTTGAGCCACATATTTTAAGAGTCAAATAGATAGAGCTGGATTGCAGGCTTGTGAATCAAGCTGAAACAAATCATGAATATTTTGTCAAGCCAGCCCTCGTTTATGTCATATGTAATGCTATGAGCGTCCCATGTACGTTGTTGTTGTTCAATAAAAAGCTTCAATCCTGCAGTATGCCGGTATATATATATCGACCGCGGGGCTGTTAGAGATAGAGAGAGCTCACATTACCCACAATTAAGCTCTATCGATCGGCTTGTGACCAGAACACCACAACCATGACAGGATGCTCAGTGCTGGAATGTGCTGAAACAGGAGAACAGATCACCACTCTGTTGTCAAACTAGTCCTAAAACTTTAAACAGTGCCTCTCTCCCTCTTTCCACCTGCAGGCCCCGCCCTAACTACGCAGGCGACGTGCCCTGGGATTGGAGGAGGTTACCCAGGGCGTCCTTTAAAAAGAGAACAACGGGCAACGGTAAGAGGCAATAGGGGTTGTTAGTCAGGGTGTAGATTTAGTATTTTTATTTCTGTTATTTTATTAGGTGTAGTAAGTTTCATTTGGGTGTTTAGTTAGTGTATTTTTGTTTATTATTTTTCTGTGGGTTCACCCCGAGGTATTTGGCTTCACGTTTTTTTTTCTTGGTGATAAAAAAAGAAAAGACAAAAAAAGACAAATAAAGAGACCCTATATAAAGGGGTTATTAAAAGTGAATTTTATTTGTCAGGTGTTCTTTTATGTTGCGGCCTTGACCCTAGACCAGGGTCGTAACATTGTTACCCTTTACTGTATGGCACTGATGCTTACATTTTCAGGTGGCGATGTAAATCAAAAACAGGCTTCTAGATGATAAGTTGTGATATTTGCAGACAGGAAATGCAACATACACATGCAACATTAACAACCAGACACAAAGACATGGAAGGTGTGTGTGTGTGTGTGTGTGTGTGTGATTTGAAATGAGTTGATTACGAATTACAGTATTTGTACATAGCATAAAAAAACAACAGGTAAAAATTGCTGTTCATTTTCTCACCCTCTTTTGTTATTTAGCAGAGAATTAAAGGGATAGTTCACTCAAAAATGAAAATGTACTCACTATTTACTCTTGCTTAAGTGGTTCCAAATGTTTATAAGAAGATATTTTCTCATAAAAGAGATATTTTGAGAAAAAAAAGTGCTGTAAATAATCTGTAATCACTGACACCTATAAGGAAAAACAAATACTGTAGATGTCAATGGTTACAGGTTTCCAACATTCTTCAAAACATCTTCTTTTGTGTTTAACAGAAGAAAGAACATCGTAAAAGTTTTAAACAAGTAAATGATGAGTACACAATGGCAGAATTGACATTTTTGGGGTGAACTATCTCTTTAAAGAGGAATCGTAAAACTCAAATCAATGGCTTCTGGCACTTTGAGAGTCGATGATGTCATTCAGGCAAAAAACCCTTCTGTGTTTACAAATACAAGCGCAGCCATTTAGAGCTCATTTCTGGTTAATGATGTCAGAATTTACCAGTATTTTGGAATGGATGTGTGAAAGGTCTTTTCTGAAAAAATTCTGGAACGTTCTTGCCTGTGTCAACCAGTAAAGTCGTTCAGGAAATTTTTCGGATATTTACCGATTCAATTCAATTCAATTCAATTCACCTTTATTTGTATAGCGCTTATACAATGTAGATTGTGTCAAAGCAGCTTCACATAAAAGGTCATAGTAAATAGGAACAGTGTAGTTCAGTTTGTAGTGTTTAAGTTCAGTTCAGTTTAGCATATCACTGTGTGAAAGGGGCTATTGGCTACTGGCACTTTGAGACTCCACGTGGCTCCTGACAGCACACTGAGCTGTTATAAGTTCTGTTTGTAGTATTTTATAAATACAAAAATACAATTAAATCCACAAAGGGGGCATATCATATGACGCTTAATCATATATTTTAAAATAATTATTTTTTATAACAATAATAAAGTTCACTTCAATTGCAGTTTTGCTTAATTAAAAAAATATATATAAATAAATGTAAATAAATATAGAGCAACTTAATAAAAAGGGTTTTTTGCTGAATGTATTTTTTCAAATTTAATCGATAAATAAAGAGTAATAATACTTTTAAAAAGTGGATAAATATGTTAATTAAAACAATAAAACTATCAATAAAATATGATTATACAACATATAAAATATATACAAATTTTATTATTTTATATATAATAATGTAAGACTTTAAATGACTTAAAAAGCAAGAAAAAACTATAATAAAACCAAAATATATCAGTTAAATATGATTATATGTTATATGTCCAATACGATTTTTTTTTTTACATATGAAACAATGATTATTTATTCATTCATTTATTTTCGGCTTAGTCCCTTTATTCATTAGGGGTCGCCACAGCGGAATGAACCGCCAACTTATCCAGCATATGTTTTACACAGTGCATGCCCTTCCGTCTGCAACCCAGTACTGGGAAACATCCATACACTCTCATTCACAATCATACACTATGGCCAATTTAGTTTATTCAATTCACCAACAGCACATGTGTTTAGAGAGTGGTGGAATACGGAGCACCCGGAGGAAACCCACACCAACACGGGGAGAACATGCAATCTTCATACAGAAATGACCCAGCCGAGGCTTGAACCAGCAACCTTCTTGCTGCGAGACAACAGTCTTAACCACTGAGCCACCATGTCGCACTGATTATTTATTGCATGTTGAATAGAAATGAATACATCTTAAAAATAAATGAGTAAATAATAATAATACATTCCTTCCACAAACGATCATTTTTACTTCCTAAGAATTCGACATGAGGAGCCACACAGGTATTAGTTTTATTTCGTCTGAATGTTTTTTTGACTAGCTTTTAATCCACAATGACTACAGTTTTAGCTCATTTATTTATATATAAAATAAATGAATAAATGTTTGTGAGCTTATTATTATTATTATTTTTAGAGGATATGTTTGTTTTCAAGTCGGCAATGTTATTTTATTTTGTTTATTTTATTTTTTTGAGGGGATAGTGGGAAAGTAAGAAAGCAGACAGTCTGTATGTGACTAAGACAGTCTGTATACAGTGCTCAGCATATATAAGTACACCACAAATCTCTCTCTTAAATTCATTTTTTTACAATATTTACAATAATTTACAATATTATATTTGTGCATATACATTAGATTAGTCAGTACTGAAGCCAAATCTGGAGCTTACCTAACAAAATAACTTACGATCACGGACTAAAAACTAGTACAGCCAAATTTATATGTTAGAAAAATATTAAATACAAATTTAAAAAAGAAGAAAAATCAAGAAAAGCAAAAAAATTGTAACATTTTGTTGAAATTTTGTAGGTTGTAATGTTTTTTTGCAATATTTTGCTTGAATTTAATTGTTATATCTTTAAATTTCTAAGTATGTTTGGCGACTAAAATAATATTTTAATAAATATATCTGATAATAAATCTGTTTTGTTTAAATGCACTAAAATACACTGCCTATATTCACTAAGAAATGGATAAAATATTCCTTTTCAAAATGAAGTGGTATCAATTATGCTGAGCACTGCATGTTATTTACGCATGTGTACACCAAACTATTAATAACCAGAGGGTGAGTAAATCAACAGCAAATGATATAAAAACGATGTAATATACACTGAAAAAAGTGTTGCATGCAAAAGTGTTGCAAACAATTTATTTGTGTTGAATTTAAACAAACAAATTAAATTTAATAATGTTCAACTTAATTTGTTTGTTTAAATTCAGCCCAAATAAATTGTTTACAACCACTTAACGTAAAAAATTGAGTAAATCCAAGGAATTATCTTTGAATAATTTTTTTCAGTGTACATAAATAATGTTTCAAGTTCACAATGATTACAAGTTGGACCTTCGTCCGCTTAATCTTTTTCTGTGGTGAATATATTTGATACTGCTTCGTTACTTTATGTCTTACTAAACAAATTGAACTAAATCATAACTCAAATTCAGATTTTATGACAAATTGAACATCATAACTAGTTCAAATCATCAGGGCAAATATTTTCACCCCCCTTCTGTTATGCATAACTGCGTCACTCTATACAAGACTAAATATAGAGCTGATGGAGATCCTGTTTTTACAGGGGAAAAGGTGCTTTCATGCTGTTGGCTTGACGGAACTGGAGCACACCTGTTTACTTTGAAAAATGTCCTTCTCTCGAGGCATCTCTCATAAAGACTCTCACTTTGACCTTGTTGTACCAAATTAGGCTACCATTTGTGTGCATAAAATGGAGATATCAATAAATGGAGAACAAGTTTACGTGAAAATGCTCACAACTGTTTATGGCGCTTATTTTATTTTTAATTAAATCCACAAAGGGGTCATATCGTATCATACTATATTATTTTTTTTACATATAAATATTTATAATATAATAATTACAGTGCTCAGCATATACGAGTCACAAATCTATCTTTTAAATGACAAATTTCAATATAGGATGTTTT
>NC_079458.1:5270913-5313413 GCF_903798145.1 Danio aesculapii
GATGCTTTTAGTAAAGCTTCACAGACTTATCGTGATCATCAGCAACAAACACCTGAAAATATTTTAGGCCTAAATGTAAGACTTTAGATGTGAATTGAATATAAATTGGCAGCCTCAATATAAATATATAGGTATCGTGATACATACAGTATTAGACAGTCAAAAATACATTTAAAGTCCATGTAAAATCTAAATTTACCATGTTTATTTTGCTAGCTCAACTTAATGTTCATTAGGTGAATAATTAATATGTGCAAGTTCATCCAGTTTTGGTAATCTTCCAATTAAAATCGAAGCACTTGTTTCTGCATTGCTTCTCTGCTGACTTCAACTTGATGGCTTCCATAGTAATAGTCTTAACTACGGCCCTCTTACCGTTGAGGGAATGATGTGCAAAAAGAAAGCCCCACCCTCTAATCAATATTTCGTTTTAGTTACAAGCACATCAACATACTGAAGTAGAAGTCTCAGCAACTTTCGGTTCTTTTAATGGCATGAATTTCAATAACTTTCATATAGTTTTTTCAAGAGCTAGCCATATTTTAATCATGATTAAATATGAAATACATTTTATCGTTTTCCCCATTAACTTTAATTATTTTATTGTTTTATTTTAATTATTGTATTTTATTGTTTCCTCCTTTTTTGCAATTAAATAATAAATATAACAGTTTAAATCAAATAAGGTGTTTGAGGATTAACTGACGACATGACAGAAAATACAATGTTAATAATGATAGGCGGTTCATTCCACTGTGGCGACCACAGATTAATAAAGAGACTAAGCCGAAAACAAAATGAATAAATGAATGAATGAATAATAATAATTCCTTACATTTATATAGCGCTTTTTTGGACACTCAAAGTGCTTAACACATTTTTGGGGGGAATCTCCTCATCCACCACCAGTGTGCAGCATTCACCTGGATGACATGACGGCAGCCATATTGTGCCAGACTGCACACCACACACTAGATGATTGGTGGAGAGAAGACAGCGTTATAAAACCAATTATGATATGGGGATGGTTAGGAGGCCATGATTTGGCCAGAATGCCTGGGTTAAACCCCTATTCTATATCGAAGGACATCCTGGGATTTTTAACGACCACAGAGAGTCAGGACCTCGGTTTAACGTTTCATCTGAAAGATGGTGCTCACTGAACAGTATAGAGTCCCCATCAATATACTGAGGCATTAGGACCCACACAGACCACAGGTTGAGCACCCCCTGCTGGCCTCACTAGCACCATTTCTGGTAGCAACCCAGCTTTCCCATGTTGTCTCCCATCCAGGTACTTTCCGGGCGCAGCCCTGCTTAGCTTTAGTGGGCGACCATAAGAGATTTGCAGAGAGCTATATAGTTTTAATATATTATTAGTAATTTTTTTATTAACATATTATTAGTGTATTATTATACACTTTAAATATACGAGTAGTTCAAATGCTAAATCTTCTAAATGCTGTCTGAAATGTTCTTCCAAAATCAGTATTTCATTTACGGCTCCTGTGTGTAGGTTTAATTATTTTACATTAATGACACTGAATGAGTTGTTTTCATTGCCTATAAAGTAGGGCTGCATGATTCTGGAAAAATCTAACATTGCGATATTTTGAGATATGAATACAATTTCACCAGATGACTTAATATCTGTATTTGGAAAGAATTTATAATGTTAGATTAATTGGGATGATTCTGCAGTGGGAGTGCATCTCCATAAAATCTAATAAACAATCTAGAAAATTTTATGGGGTCCCGACACATTTTTGTTGTTGTCTGTGCTATTTGCAGTGCATTTCTCTATTTGCATGTGTTGTGAGTATTTTCATGCATGTTCAGTCAGAGAGTGATGAATTAATGTTTACTATTTGCATCACTATAAAATCTAATAAACAATCTAAAAACTTTTTGGGCTCCCCGAGACATTTTCGTTGTTATCTGTGCTATTTACAGTGCATTCTCTATTTGCATGTGCTGTATTTTCATGCACAAATGACAAATTAATGATTATTATTTGCATCTCTATAAATCTAATAAACAATCTATAATCTTTTTGGGCTCCCCCGACACATTTTCGTTGTTGTCTGTGCCATTTGCAGTTCATTTCTGTATTTGCATGTGTTGTGAGTATTTCCATGCACATGTTAAGTCAATTATTGATGAATTAATGTTTACTATTTGCATCACTATAAAATCTAATAAACAATCTATAAATTTTATGGGGTCTCTGACACATTTTCATTGTGGTTTGTGCTATTTGCAGTGCATTTCTGTATTTGCATGTGTTGTGAGTATTTCCATGCACTTGTTTAGTCAGAGATTGATGGATTAATGTTTACTATTTGCATCTCCATAAAATCTAATAAACAATCTATAAATTTTATGGGGTCTCTGACACATTTTCATTGTAGTCTGTGCTATTTGCAGTGCATTTCTCTATTTGCATGTGCTGTGAGTATTTTCATACATAACAATCTATAAATACAATCAAGACGAAGATACAATTGAAATCAAGTGTTTTATCATGTCCCGAGTGTAACAGTATTCAAGTACAGCAACTGAATGATAAAAATAAAAATAATTCAATGAAATTAATCATAGTTAAAGTCACAAATGGTACAATTTCTTATACCTGAATGCTTTTAAAATCATTATACAGTCACAGGAATAAAAAAAAAACGCATGAAAATGATAGATTATAATATATAAACTCAACATAGCATATCATGCTATTGCGAATGAGCACTTTGCGATATCGATACTGAAATGATATATTGTGCGGCCCTACTTTAAAGTGAAAAACTGAACAAAAACATAGGAGTGTAAGAAAAACGCTAAAGAAAAATTAGAAAAATTATCTTTGAATGAAAATATCAGACTATATAACTATTCATATATAGTTATAAACCGATGAGTTTTCTGAGTGCAGCAATTTTACCAGTTACTGTATGGCAGACAAATATGCACCACAATAAAATAAGACATAAGACAATTTATATTAACACGCTATTATATGCAAATCAAATGCATAAATCTTAAATAAAGGCCTTTTTTCTTGTGTGAACTCCTCTCTCGTTGTGTTTTCAGCATGGCACAGAACTGAGAACTCGCACTCATTTGAATTGACCTGGACCTCTAATCGACCCCTGATCTTTAACCCCGGAGTGATAAGACTGAGCACAGCGAACACCTAAACAACAGTCCAGCTAGTTTTTCTATGTGTGCGTATTTTTAAGAGTTGCCTCGGTGCACATATATGCATTCGTCCTCCATCACATCAGGGTTAAAGGTCACCGGTAGAGTGAGGGAAACACATTGAAAACACAATAAGCGACGTCACATCACAACAAACACAACAGACACACACACACACTCGCGCGCGCAGCGAGGAGGAGGAGGAGGAGGACGGGGGAGACAGTAGAACAGTGAGAGAATATATGAAGAAGCCAACATACAAACGCGGGATATGACACAACCTGAAGAAAAAGACAATACAGAGCTTGTGAGATCCCACTGAAAACACACACACACACACACACACACACACTGCAGCAAGTGCAGTTCCAGATGTAATTGCAGTGGATCTCATTTGACAGTGAAAACAATCTTTGTTACACAACTCTACAATGCCATATACATGTCTTTCTTATTACAGAGTATGAGGTTAGTGTAACAGGTCTGAATATGCCAGAGTAAAGGTTGGGTTTCTGCACTCTTCGTGCTGTAAATGATGAGACTGAATGAGAATGAACACTTTAAAGGAATTTTAAGCATTCTAGGTTGTTTTCAACCAAGCATTTTGATGGTTTCACAGTAGGGATGCACAGAAATTAAAATTCGGGGTTGAAACTGGAAATTCTGAATGCACTTCTCGGCCATAAACCCCGAAACAGAAAATACATTGGCAATTATTATTTATTATTTTATTAAAAGTAATTAATTAATGCGGCTGAAAGGGCATCTGCCACATGTAACATATGCCAGAGTAATTGGTGGTTCATTCTGCTGTGGCGACCCGTAATAATTCAGGGACTATGCAGAAGAAAAAGTGAGTGAGTGAATAATATAATGCAAATGTGTAAAAGCCTTCAAAACAAAAAATGCAAGTCAATAAAATGTAACCACGACCTGACTTTTCTTTTCTAGAGGTAATGCAAGCATACACTACCAAACTGACACTGACAAAAGTCTTGTAGATGATCCCAGTTGTAAGAGCAACAAATAATAACTTGACTTCTAGTTGATCATTTGTGAAGGTGGAAGTGGCAGAAGGTGGATTTTTCAGATGAATCATCTGTTGAACTGCATCATAATCATCACAAATACTGCAGAAGACCTACTGGAACCTGCATGGAGCCAAGATTCTCACAGAAATAAGTCAAGTTTGGTGAAGGACAACTCATGGTTTGGGGTTACATTCAGTATGGGGGTGTGCAAGAGATCTGCAGTGGATGGCAACACCAACAGCCTGTGGTATCAAGATATTTGTGCTGCCCATTACATTACAAACCACAGGAGAGGGCAAATTCTTCAGCAGGATAGCGCTCCTTCTCATACTTCAGCCTCCACATCAAAGTTCCTGAAAGTAAAGAAGGTCAAGGTGCTCCAGGATTGGCCAGCCCAGTCACCAGACCTAAACATTATTGAGTATGTCTGGGTTAAGATGAAGGAGGAGGCATTGAAGATGAATCTAAAGACTCTTGATGAACTCTGGGAGTCCTGCAAGAATGCTTTCTTTGCCATTCCAGATGACTTTATTAATGAGTGATTTGAGTCATTGCAGAGATGTATGGATGCAGTCCTCCAAGCTCATGATGGAGTCAGACACAATATTCATTCTGTTTCCACTGCAGCATGACGACATATTCTATAGTGTTTTAAACTTTGCTTTCTTAAGCCAGCATCAAAGTTCTTCTTCAAACCAAGTGGTCTGAAATAGAAACATTTTAAGCACTCAAAATATCTTTACTGTCACTTTTGACCATATTAATGCATCCTTTATAAAATGAAAGTAGACTTTAAAAACATGCTGGGTTGTCGTAACCCAATGATGAAACAAATATTGACAAACCCACCCATTCATTCATTGTTTTCGGCTTAGTCCCTGTATTAATCAAGTGTCGCCACAGCGGAATGAACCACTAACTTATCCAGCATATGTCTTACACAGCGGATGCCCTTCCAGCTACAACCTATCACTGGGAAACACCCATACACTTTCATTCACACACACACACACACACACACCGGACAATTTACGCAATTTTACGGACAAATTGCATCTTATAACCCATTGGGTTAAAAGATGCAATTTAAATGTAATTGAAAAAATACCCCAATGTTGGGTTTTTCCATATTTGACCCAACACTTGATTACGAAAACCCTGTGTGGTCATTTCTTTTACATTTTTAAAAAGCTTTTAGTGTACAACCCTGTCTGTTATAGACTCGCATTGACATTTTAAACCTTTTCATGGCTCATGAATATTAATTAGGAGGTAAAAGCTAAGATAAACTGACTAGACGAAAGCCAAGTAAGTGGAATCTAGCCAAATTAGCATTAATTTTATGTTTGTACAAATAAATGTTGATGCAACTACACTGTAAAAAACCCTAAAAATTGAATGGCAAACTTCAGCAAAGCTTTTTTGAGATGACTCAACTGTCAACCCAAATACTGCACTTGAGTCGTTTTAAGTTGAGTCAACTCTTAAATGTCCTGAAGTTTGTTGCCTTTACATTTTAAGTTGAGTCAACTTTTTTTTACAACGTGGTTGCCAGAGTTGTATTTAAAATAAATAAATAATAAATAAATAAATAAAGACAGTTGAATTATTAGCCCCCCTTTGAAATTATTTCCTTTTTAAAATATTTCCCAAATTTTGTTTAACAGAGCAAGGAATTTTTCACAGTATGTCTGATAATATTTTTTCTTCTGGAGAAAGTCTTATTTTGGATAAAATAAAAGCAGTTTTTAATTTTTTAAAAGCCATTTTAAGGTCAATATTATTAGCCCCTTTAAGCTTATTTTTATTTCTATCGTCTACAGAACAAACCATCATTATACAATAACTTGCCTAATTACCCTAACCTGCCTAGTTAACCTAATTAACCTAGTTAAGCCTTTAAATGTCACTTTAAGCCGTATAGAAGTGTCTTAAAAAATATCTAGTCTAATATTATTTACTGTCATCATGACAAAGATAAAATAAATCAGTTATTAGAGATGAGTTATTAAAACTATTATGATTAGAAATGTGTTGAAAAAACCTTCTCTCCGTTAAACAGAAATTGGGGAAAAAAATGAACAGGAGGGCTAATAATTCAGGGGGGCTAATAATTCTGACTTCAACTGTATATGAAGAGTTTAGATGCAAAAACCCCTAAAAGCCATTTGATATTTTCTTCTAAAATGAGCACTTTTCTCAGGCTCCCCTGTGTTGGCTCAGTAATTTTACAGTGTCAGATAAGTTCTTTTCCTTGCCTTTCAAGTGAAATAACTGAACATAAACATAGGAGGCTGAGAAAAATTCTCATTTTAGGAGAACATTTCAGACGGCATTTAGCGTTTTTTTTGCATCTGAACTCTTCATGTTTACTAAAGAGGCTGAAAATAACAAGCAATAATTCATTTCATGACTACATTGTTAATGAGTTTTGTAAATTACACAGTATTTAACTGTAATATGAACTTTAGTTTACTGTAGGACAGTTATGCAGTATAGTACTGTATTTTAAAAACTGCATTGTGAAAATCACTGTATATTTTATGTATCTGTATACTGTATGTAAGTACACTGTTTATAAAGTATATACAGTATACTTATATACTAAACATCACTATCGTACTATCGTATATCGTATATAAAGATATACAATACTGTAAATACACAAACTGCTAGATTAATAGTGCTGTGAATGTGAATACAGTATTTTGCTGGTATTGATTTACAGTAAGTTACTACAGATTCTACAGGACATTGTTAACAGTGTAGCCTATAGTGTCCTTTACACAAACAAAAGCACTTCACAGTGACATTTATGCCATGTCACTGTATTTGTGCTGAGTTTCTACAAGTCTCCTGTTCAAGTGGATGATAAATTTACACGCATATTTTCGTCATTGACTGTCCAGAGCGGGACGGTCAGCATTTTAAGAGCTGACCAAGCTGCACTAACATCTGTCAGAGAGTGTGTGAAACCCAACCTTCAACTCATATTCAGTGTAAAAATATAACATTAGATTCATTTCCTTTAACAGATGAAACTAATGGCCGCTTGTTAGGACAACACCACAACATCAACCAACACGAAAACATTACATCCATCAACAACAACACTCTCATGCAGGTGTAAATGTGTGTGGGATTTCAGTCATTAAATAGCGTATTCTAATGTTATGTGCATGTTTTGGTGTGTTTTTGTTCCTGTGGTTGGTTTTTACCTCTGATAACTTTGATTTGATCCCTGCTAGAGTTTGATTTAAAACAGATTAAAGTTGTAAAGGGGGGATGGTGAGATAAATGGAGTTGGATTGTGTTGAAGGAAGGGTGACCAGGGATATTGGAAAGTTGTGTGTGCATGGATTGGACGTTGTTTCTTTCCTTAGTTGTGCCTTTTTTATAAGGATGAGATGTGGAGATATGTATGTCACAAAGGTTTGTAGAAAGGTGTGCCGATGAAAATGATAACAAATGCAATGCAAAATGAAATATGAAGGAATGTAGAAGGTACAAACAGGAGTGTGATTTTAGGGAAAGAAACTAATGAGATATTGAGTATTATTAAAGAAAATTTAACATGCAAAAATCATAAAACAAATTAGAGAACAAAAACAGAAGAGGATAAAACCTCAAGAGAGATAGTTTTCATTTATCAGTGTGTTTAAAGGATGTTTTCACACTAAAAATGCTAAATTGCGTAAAATAAAGTCTTGAAGTTATTAAACTAGGGATGTCCAGATCCGATCACGTGATTGGAATTTGTGCCCGATCACACGGTTTCAGACTTGATCGGAATCAGATGTGACCTCCCGATCAGGACTCAATACACTTCAGGAATTCCTACGATCAGGAATATATACAGTTGAAGTCAGAATTATTAGCCCCCTGAATTATTAGCCCCCCATTTAATTTTTTCCCCAATTTCTTTTTAACAGAGAGAAGGTTTTCTTCAACACATTTCTAATCATAATAGTTTTAATAACTCATCTCTAATAACTGATTTATTTTATCTTTGTCATGATAACAGTAAATAATATTTGACTAGATATTTTTTAAGACACTTCAATACAGCTTAAAGTGACATTTAAAAGCTTAAAGGCATGCGGAATTACATCATTTTATTGCGGTGTTGTGCTGAGAAACGCACCTCTCCGGTGAAATGCACCCCTTTCGCGGGAGCGTGCATTTGAGGGCAATAACCTTCCAATCATAGACTGTAAAATATATGGACGTAGTATCCGTGACGTCACCCATAGGTTTCTGAAGAGTGCAAATCAAGCTAAAAGTAGGCGCGGCCAACCGTCGCCATTTTGTTCGCGCGTCATCGCACCCACGGCGGGATACCAAACAAGGGCAAAGAGGCGGAGAGTGAGCGGAGCTACAGACACCTGCTGGCACTTTGCTTAGACCTGGCAGACAGACTTTACTTTGGGAGAAACGCTTAATACTTTATTACCTGCGACTCGTTTGTGTTCTGACCACATGTGCTTGGCTGTACACTATATCAAGTGTTTAGACTTTTAAAAACACTGTAGTAATACATTGAGCCACTAAGCATTGTTCTTATGACGTTTTTCTACAGGAGGAAAACGCTAATTACATCCAAACCCTTCAGATATAGTCTGTGTTAGTAAATGCAAGACTATTGATGAACTCCAGCATAACACTGTATGATAACGCTTCAGATGACTGTTCTAGAGCCTACAGCTAATCAATCTGTCAGATTCTGGAGTGCTTTACGGGTCTAAAGAAAAATATCAATGATAAATGACCTTAAATAAAACACACACATTTATAGAGATGGTATACAAGTTTATAACTTTACTCACATGGGAAACGAGGCCACGTGAATGGTTTGTGAGCACAATTAAGTGCACACAGCATCCCATATCATCTAATAATTGTAGGAAATAAGTCCAAAAGGCAGCTGACTGTGTAAAGCCACATAAAACAACACAAAAATACGATGAATATGCCGAGATCAGTGACTAATCTGCCGGATTCAGCTGAGGTGAAGTGACGGCGACCAGCGAGACCTAGCTGTCACTCAAGTGGCCACGCCCTTAATTATGCAAACTTAATATAACCTAATATAAAGGAAATGGATGAGTTATAAAAAAATTCACCCCCCTCACAGTTGTCATGAAGGGTAATATTAGCTTTATGAACCAAAATCTTTCTTTGTACCAGGCTGTAAACACCTTTTTTTCTGCTGTAAAGTTGGCCATTCTAACAGTGGGCTCAATTGCAATTTGCTCTATTATGGAGCCAGGACTAGCGGAATTTTGATCAATTGCAGTTTCAGTTACTTCTGTATTGGCTTCCCGAGGGAGAGCGGGAGGTTGCCGCTTGCTTCCGATAAACAAAACTAAGAAATCGCAACATTTCCTAAGCGTTCTCAGTTTACGTTTAATAAAAACGTAATATGAATATTATTATGATGAATAAAACAAAAACAAGAAGTGAAACGCTAGTAGAACAAGGTAGCAGCTTGAAGCGGAAAACGCGAGAACGGCTGCTTCCGAAATCGCATACTTCCAGACTATATAGTATGCTAAAATCAGTATGCGAGCTGAGTAGTCTATCCAAATTCATCAGATTGCATTGACGCTATGCTATCCCATGATGCACCGGGAGAGAATTCATGAATGGGAGTGAAGCAATGCAACTCACATGGGTAGGTCACGTGATGATGACAAAATGGCAGATGTAATACGTCCGAGCTCCATTCATACTACTGACATTCATAGTGTACAGAACGTACTTTTCTGACAGTCAAGGTGTACATTTTAATTCAAAAGCAGTATCTACTGAGTAGTAGGGGATTTCGGACGCAGCCTATGTCTGCGGTCTGCAGGTATTATAAAGTTGATGACGACAACATTGCCCATGGCAAACTGTGAGATACGTAAACTTGGGATAGCCTTCTGGGTATTTTGAGTTGAGGTGCTATTTGTTTATATATTTTTTTATATTTACTGTTGCACTAAAGTCTAAAAGTGAAGAAT
This sequence comes from Danio aesculapii, assembly GCF_903798145.1. Classification (NCBI taxonomy): domain Eukaryota; kingdom Metazoa; phylum Chordata; class Actinopteri; order Cypriniformes; family Danionidae; genus Danio; species Danio aesculapii. Next base: position 5,281,145 of record NC_079458.1, read on the forward strand.
TGGTGTTATTTATAACTTGATTGTTCAAGCTCCCTCACAGAAGTGCTCTGTTTGTTAACAGAGTTGTTGAATGTTAAAATAAAATTAATTAAATTGAAAAATTAGGAACATACTGGATCTGTTTCTTCGCTATTCTTTTTTTTATGTATTATTGAAGTATCGGATCGGGTTTCGATATCGGTAGATACTCAAAATCAAATGACTTGGACTCGAGGGCAAAAAAACCTGATCGGGACATCCCTTATTAAATCTCAAAAATTCTGTTAATTGAAAATGCATTAAAATAGCATGTTGTTCTATATCAGAAAAAATATCCTATATCAGTAAAAAATGCTTGTACTTGAAAAGTAAAGATTTTGTAAAGTCAAAAAAATATGTACTTGAAAAGTAATCATAAAAGTCCAATAAGAAAAATAATCTGAATTAAAATAAGAATTAATTAATTTTGATCCATTAAAAAAACATAATGTTACTGCATCTAAAACTTTACATAACCATAACTAGAACATATACATATATATACATATATATATATATATACATATATATATATATATATATATATATATATATATATATATATATATATATATATATATATATATACATGTTAATATAATATGTTTATTCAAATTTACAGTTGAAAACAAAATTATCATCAAAAAAAATTTGTTTAGATATTTCCAAAGTGATTTTCATCAGAACCAGGACATGTTTACCATTGTGTTATATATTTCTTCTTCTGGAGAAAGTCTAATTTCTTTTAGTTTGGCTGGAATAAACAAATAAAAAATAAATAAGTAAAAGCTGCTAATGTCATTATTATTAGCCTTCTTAAGAAATTATTATTATTGATTGACTATGGAACAAACAACTGTTGTCTAATGACTTGCCTAAATAACCAAACTTGCCTGGTTAATCTAACTAACCTAGTTTTTCAATGTCACTTTAAGCAGAATTCTAGTGTTTTGCAAAATAACTAGTACAATATGATGTACTGTCACCATGGCAAAGACAAAATAAATAATTTATTAGAAATTAGTTATTAAAACTATTATTTTTTTAAAAAGAAATCTCTCTATTAAACAACGCTTGGGCTAATAATTATTTTTTCAACTGTACATACAGTATACTGACGTAGGGCGGTATATCCTACCATATAAAGTTGTTTCATTGTTTATTTCTAAACTGCAAAATGCAACTATAAAGCATGTAGATATTCAGATATCCTAAACATCACGACTTTCTCTAAAGCTGCTATCCAAATCAAATTGTCTTGCCATGTAAGCCAAACTTGCAAATGTTCTCTGAAACCAACCAAGTGTGAAAACACCCAGAGATGTTTAGTGGTTATGTAATCTGTATTTCTGGATGCAGAGATGGACACGAGGATGTGAGATGGCCATGTAGACTTTGGGGAGGTTGTTTAGTGACACTTGTGTGTGCGCAAACTAAGGATCTTTAAAGAAACACTGCTTTTTTTATTGAAAATATGCTCATTTTACAACTCCTCTAGAATTAAACAGACAAGTTTTACCATTTTTGAATCCATTCAGCCAATCTCCTGGTCAGGCGGGAGCACTTTTAGCTTAGCTTAGCATAGATCATTGAACCGGATTAGACTGTTAGCATCTCACTCAAAAAAAAATTGCATTACTTTTCTATTTAAAGCTCGAATCTTCTGTTGTTACATAGTGTACTTCTGTTGTCGAAAGTATCGCGTTTGGTAGCTATCGGTACTGATATTTTAAAAACGTTCATTTCCCGCAAACATTTGAACGCTGTTGAGAACGTTCTTAAACACAGCACACATGAAACGCTTCATGTCCCTGTATCTGTGTTTGCACTCAGCAGTGAAATGATGACCTTTATGGCCAATCACAGTCATTTCTGTTGAACATGTGAACACAATGGCCAATCAGCAGTGTTAAAGAATGCACGCTGAAATGTTGGCAAATGTTTTTTAAATTTCCGTCTGTACTGTTTGTTATCGAAGTCTTTTATAGTGTACTAAGATTGATAGAAAATGTAAAGTTGTATTTTTTATAACAAAATGTTCTATATATTTTTTATATAGAACTGTCTGAGAAATGAACAAAAGCAAGTGATGCATCAAAGTTCGATTTAAAAAAATCTTGAATGGTTATGAAAATCTTTATTATTATTAAAATAATTTATATAAATAATTAGTTTAAAATTCTTGAACAATATTAATGATTTGACGTAGTTCCAGAAACTCTACGTCTCTGTTTATCCGTCTGATTTTAAGGTTAGTTTCTTTTGACCGCCCCCTGTCATTTTCAAGAATATCTCAACGGCAAACGCATCAAGTATAAAAGCCTCATCTGTTTCGTGAGGCGCGTGCGCAGTCAGCAGAAGTAAGCAACGTGGCGCTAGGCGAAAGTATAAATCAGCCTTTAGGACATGATGTAACTACTGAAGTTTCAAGCTTTAAATAGAAAAATTATGCAAATTCTTTGATCAGTTTTGAGTGTAATGCTAATGGTCTAATCCGATTCAATGATTTATGCTAAGCTATGCTAAAACTGCTCCTGCCAGACCAGGAGTTTGGCTGAATGAATTCAAAAGTGTTAAAACTCAACTGTTTATAACTGTAGAGGAGTTATAAAATGGGCCTATTTCCAAAAAAGGTGGAAGGTTTAACTAGCAGAGAAATTGGACTGGTGTGAGACTGATGTTCCCTTGTGTGAATGTGTGTGTGTGTTTGTGTGTGTAAATCGCATGCAAAAGCACTGAAACGCACCTTTCCGCACATTTCCATCAGTGGGTCGAAACTCTCGTGTGTTGAGGAGAAAGCAGGCTCTGTCTTGCTGGTAACGCTCTTGTGTTCGGCCCACAGGGCTGCGCTCGTCCGGACTCAGAACCTGATCGATTGTGGGACAGTCCTCGTTTGCTAGAGCGGCGCTGGCGGCGTCACCGTTCTGCTTTGAGTCTGACAAGAAACACCAGTGAACGGAGAGTGAGAATGATGAAGGACAACATATTCCACAGAAGAAAAAAAAAACATGAACAAAAATGCTAACACTCTTTAAAGACATACAGCTGACGATAAAATTGTTAGCTTTTCAAAATAAAAGTGCTGTTTAAAGGAGAGATTATTTTTCAACATATTTTTAAATTCAGTACTTTTAATTTCTAATAACTCATTTCTTTAGTCTTTGCAGTGTTGGCAGTGCATAATATTATACTGGTTATTTGGCAAGATACTAGTATTCAGATTAAATTGCAATGGTGGTTTGTTCTGAAAATGTTCTGGTTCTGGTAAAATGGGCAAAATAATATTGACCTAAAAAATTCAACACTGCTTTTATAACAGCCAAAGTAAGAGAAATAAAACGTTCTCCAGAATAAAAAATATTATACTGAATACTGTGAAAATGTCCTTGCTCTTTTAACATCACTTGGGAAATATCTGAAAAAGAATAAATGTATAAATAAATAAACAAAATAAATAAATAATAAAATAAATTAAATTAGAAAAGAATAAATTGATAAATAAACAAATAAACAAAATAAATAAACAATAAAATAAATTAAATCAGAAAAGAATAAATTGATAAATAAACAAATAAACAAAATAAATAAACAATAAAATAAATAAAATTAGAAAAGAATAAATTGATAAATAAACAAAAACAAAATAAATAAATAATAAAATGACTAAAATTAGAAAAGAATAAATTGATAAATAAACAAAAACAAAATAAATAAATAATAAAATGACTAAAATTAGAAAAGAATAAATTGATAAATAAACAAATAAACAAAATAAATAAATAATAAAATAAATAAAATTAGAAAAGAATAAATTGATAAATAAACAAATAAGTAAAACAAATGAATAAATAAAATATCTAAAATTAGAAAAAGAATAAATTGATAAATAAACAAATAAACAAGTAAATAAATAAATAATAAAATAAATTAAAATTTGAAAGAATAAATTGATTAAAAAAATTAAATAAAAATAATAAAATAAAGTTAGAAAAAAAAATTATTGATAAATAAAATAAATAAATAAATAATAAAAATAAATAATAAATTAGAAAAAAAATATCAATAAATAATGAAATAAATAAAATTAGAAAAATAATAAATTGATGCATAAAATAAACATTTACATAAAATTTGAAAAAGAATAGATGTTTAAATAAATAAAACAAATCAATCATTAAATAAATAAAATTAGAAAAAATATTTATAAACAATTAAATAATTAAAATTTGAAAAAATGTTTATAAATAAATTAATAAGTAAATGAAATTAAATACATTTTACAGGAGGGCTGATAACTTTCCCCTTAACTGTAGTTCAGCCCAAACCCCACAATGTGGCATTATTTATTAACCCTTAACTTCTATTAAATATAATTATTTTCTTGAACCAGTGATTGAAGTGTTAGCTAACAGGGGCTGAAATAAATTATATAAAAATAAAAAGAAATGAGAATTACAAAAACGTTGCCTGAAACAGAAAGAAGTTTAAGTTGAGGCACTCAAATGTGTAACAGGAAATAAATAAAAACTAAAACTGAACAAAAGCGGCAATAAAGTTAAGCTAAACCGAAATAGTTTAAGCAAAACAATTAAAATTAAGACATCTAAAATAAAAAATAACATCTGCACACTTAAAATACCAAATAAATCTATAATGCATTAATAATACTTAAATATTGCATACGCACACATAAGTGGCAGAATATTTGAAGTACAGGATATGAATCACACTTATGATCACATCATCATTTCTCTTTCCTGTACCTTATAGAACTTGTACTGAATGTATAGTGACCCTGTGTAAACCTATTAGAGACTTCCAGGTTTATAAAAAAAACAATGAATAATTGATGATAATAGTCATGACATTAGCAGAAAGTGTGCGGTGCCGTGTGTGTGTCTGAGGAACACATTGCACAGTGGACAGTATGTTGCCATTTTAACACTGTTTAAAAACTGCATTGACAATGTTTTCCCACACATCTACAAAATGTTTTATGTTCAGATATTTTGATGGCAGTGGGTTTAAAGGATTATATTCTATGATGGATTATAGTTCGTTTTGGTTTCATTTGTACTTTAAAAGCTGATTGTATTGGGTCACCATATATTTCTCACCTCCAAATTTTCCAAAAATATCAAGATATACAGTTTTTTAGCAAAATAATTAGCTCTGCTGTGAAAGTTAGATTCTTTTTCAAATATTTCCCAAGTGATGTTTAACAGGGCAAGCTCAATTTCACAGTATTTCCTATAATAGATTTTTCTTCTGGAGAAAGTCTTATTTCATTTAGTTTGGCTGGAATAAAAGCAGATTTTAAGGTCAGCATTATTAGCATCCATGAAGTCACCATGAATTCAAGATGAGCTCTTTCCATTTTTATATGTATTTAATAGTTCTTGTTATAAACGATGTATCTGTGCACCTCATTATTATTATTTTTTTGCCCTCATAAACTTTAATCAAATACCATAACCTTCCCTTCCCCCTTGAAACGACTTTCTTCACTTCCCACTCACATGGAATGCCTTTAGCACCGGGCTATTAGTCATTTAGAGTGGAGCGATCAGTCAATTAGGGAAGGGGCTATCAGTCATTTAAGGCAGGGCTATCAGTCATTTAGGATGGGGCTATCAGTCATTTAGGGCGGGGCTATCAGTCATTTAGGGCGGGGCTATCAGTCATTTAGGATGGGGCTATCAGTCATTTAGGGCGGGGCTATCAGTCATTTAGGGCTGGGCTATCAGTCATTTAGGGCGGGGCTATCAGTCATTTAGGATGGGGCTATCAGTCATTAAGGATTTAGGATGGGGCTATCAGTCATTTAGGGCGGGGCTATCAGTCATTTAGGATGGGGCTATCAGTCATTTAAGGCGGGGCTATCAGTCATTTAGGGCGGGGCTATCAGTCATTTAGGGCGGGGCTATCTGTCTTTTAGAGTGGAGCTATCAGTCATTTAGGGCGGGGCTATCAGTCATTTAGAGAAGAGCTATCAGTCATTTAGGGCGGGGCTATCAGTAATTTAGGGAGGGGCTATCAGTCATTTACGGCGGGGCTATCAGTCATTTAGGGCGGGGCTATCAGTCATTTACGGCGGGGCTATCTGTCATTTAGGGCGGGGCTATCAGTCATTTAGGGCGGGGCAATCAGTCATTTAGGGCGGGGCAATCTGTCATTTAGGGCGGGGCAATCAATCATTTAGGGCGGGGCTATCAGTCATTTAGGGCAGGGCTATCAGTCATTTAAGGCAGGGCTATCAGTCATTAGGGGCGGGGCTATCTGTCTTTTAGAGTGGAGCTATCAGTCATTTATTGCAGGGCTATCAGTCATTTAAAGTGGAGCTATCAGTCATCAAAAGGGTTTCGAATAGTTGGAGGGGCGTGGTTAAGCATGCTAGCCACACTCAATACCTCAGACAATCTGAGAATTTAACTTAAAGTGCATTTGCAGATTTCAACTAAAGATTACAAGAGCAAACATGTATATATTTCTTAATGCACAGACCACAAAAACTAGCAATGTGAGGTGATTGCATTGGGTCGGCACGTGGCTCTCACCTCTGTTGATTTCGATGATCTCCTCCTGAGCGAGCGGACAGTCTCCTGTCAGCCCGCTCGAGCCCAGCACGCCACCCAGCACGTTACCCAAGATCCTCTGTGGTGAAGCCGTGGCCATAGCCAGCGCGTCCGGCTTGCAGTAATTAGGCGATCCAGGCTGCGGCGCCCGCGGGATGTGCTTATTCTTCTTCTTAGGCAGCTTCTGCTTAGCCATGGCCAGCGAATAATACATGCCGAAGTTATTGACGATCACAGGAACGGGCATAGCGATGGTCAGCACACCCGCCAACGCACACAGCGCCCCCACCAGCATCCCAGACCACGTCTCCGGGTACATATCTCCATATCCCAAAGTGGTCATGGTCACCACGGCCCACCAGAACCCAATGGGGATGTTCTTGAAGTTGGTGTGCGCGCTCGCCGTCGGATCATCCGGACTAGCGCCTATTCTTTCAGCGTAGTAGATCATGGTGGCGAAAATGAGCACGCCGAGAGCCAGGAAGATGATCAGCAGCAGGAACTCATTAGTGCTGGCGCGAAGAGTGTGTCCCAGAACACGCAAGCCCACAAAGTGACGCGTCAGCTTGAAAATACGCAGAATTCGAACGAAGCGCACCACGCGGAGGAAGCCCAGCACGTCTTTGGCCGCTTTAGAGGAGAGTCCGCTGAGTCCCACCTCCAGGTAGAACGGCAGGACGGCCACAAAGTCAATGATGTTGAGCGGGCTCTTGAAGAACTCCATCTTGTCGGGGCAGAAGATGACACGGGTGAAGACCTCAATGGTGAACCACACCACACACACTCCCTCTACGTACGTCAGCCAGCTGTCGGTCACCACCTCGTAGACGATCTCCTCCCGCGTCACGTTGCCCTCCGTCACGTTCTCCGTCTTGTTGTAGATGGTGTTGAACGCCTCGTGCGTCTCCATGCAGAAGGTGGAGATGGAGATGAGGATGAAGAGAAGCGATCCAAACGCCACATACTGAGGGAAACAGAGAGAGAGACAGAGAGAAGAGATGATGGATTAAACATGTTACAGTGGTGTATCTACAGTTAAAGTCTAAATTATTCGCCCTCCTGTAAATTTTTTTCCAAATACTTCTCAAATAATGTTTCACAGTGCAAGGAAATTTTCGCAATATTTCCTATAATGTTTTTTCTTCTGGAGAAAGTCTTATTTGTTTTACTTCGGCTAAAATAAAAGCAGTTTTTATTTTTTTTTAACATATTTAAGGTCAGTTATTAGCCTAAACCTAAAAGGTGCTGTTTTGATTCTTCTAAAGCATAAAAATATAAAAAAAAGTTAGGGATAAAGTACATCCAGGAGGTTGTTGTTAAAATAACACAAACACAAAACAACTAACTAAATATAAAAAAAAAATATATATATATACACATTAGGCTTGGGCGCCATCCAAATTTTGATACCGTTAAACCTCCTCCCTGTTTTACCTCTGTATACGGTATTACCATGCATAATAAAAAAATATGATGCAAGGCTCAGACAGCGTCACCAAACTGTTGGCTTGTGCCTGAACCATTCAGAAAGTGAATATATAATAATATTTAATACTTGTTTCCTACATAAGTGCATTGTTTTTTTGACAGTATAACAGTATTGAAACGGACACCGTTGCTATTTTTAGATCCCGCGTTATACCATATTACCGTATTATCGCCCAAGCCTAATATACATACACTACCGGTCATTGCATTATGAAATAACTGTTGAAAAGTAGTTTATCATTTAATTTAATCATTTATTCCAGTGATTTTAAAGATTAATTTTCAGCTTCATAACTCCAGCCTTCAGACTCACATGATCCCTCAGAAATCACTCTAATATTAATTATTATTATTATTATTATTATTATTATTATTATGGTAATAATAATAAAAGCAACAATGACTGAAGTAATAATTTCATTTGAAACTACATACAGTAAAAAAACAATTATTCATAATTTTATTAAATATTTAATAAATAAATAATTCAGTAATTTTCCAAAAAAAAAAAAAAAAAAAACAAGGAAATAAAAAAAAACTGACCCCAAACTTTTGACCGGTTGTATAAACACAGTAGTCAATATTTGAAGTGGATTAAAATCTTTCATCAAAGTTGGCCCAAAACTATTGAACAGCACCCACTGTTGTCGTAGGACAATTTTGAAAATCCCTTTTGCTCCACTTCAAATGTTGACTACTGTATATGGTTTAGAAATATACATACATATATATATATATATATACATACATATATATACATACATATATATATACATACATATATATACATACATATATATATACATACATATATATACATACATATATATATACATACATATATATATATATATATATATATATATATATATATATATATATATATATATATATACATACATACATACATACATATATATATATATATATATATATATACACACATATATACATATATACACACACACACACACACACATATATATACACACACACACATATATATATATATATATATATATATATATATATATATATATATATATATATATATATATATATATGTGTGTGTGTGTGTGTGTGTGTGTGTGTGTATATATATGTGTGTGTGTGTATATATATATATATATGTGTGTGTGTGTGTGTGTGTGTGTAATATATATATATATATATATACATATATATACATATATACACACACACACACACATATATATATATATATACACACATATATACACACATATATACACATTATATATATATATATATATAACTAAAAAATTTGTTTTTTTTTTGTGTGTCTGTTTAACTGAAGCCATGATATTAACTTTCATAACCCATATTGTTTCACTGATAACCATATTATACAACTGAACACAGATCATAATCCTCCCTGACTAACACTGAAACAAACACTGGCATGAGACAGCATGTATTGTGAATGTAGCGCTGTACAAATAAGCATGAACTGAATAAACAAACATGCATTGTTCCGGTAAGCAGATGCTTTTATCCAGAGGAATTTACAGTCCACTTATTACAGACCTGATCCCTGCGGATGAACCTGAAGTTAAGTGCCTGCTGAAGGACAATGAGCTATAAGAGCTAATGATGACCCAAACCAGCATCCGGACGTATCTGACCATCACAGCAAACCAAACCAGCGGACGCAATCGCAAAAACCCATTGTATGCATTAGAGATTATTACAGACACTCATGCATTAGGTGGATGCCAGAGTCACTCGGGTATCTATTAATATTTAAATGAGCTTATCATGTTAGATTTTCAGTTTCATTTAGACAGGTTTTTAGACTGTCATATGTGTTTGGTTATTTATTTATTTGTTTGGTTATTTATTTATTTGGTTATTTATTTACTTGTTTGGTTATTTGTTTGGTTATTTATTTGTTTGGTTATTTATTTATTCGTTTATTTATTTGTTTGGTTATTTATTTGTTTGGTTATTTATTTATTTGTTTGGTTATTTATTTGTTTGGTTATTTGTTTATTTGTTTGGTTATTTGTTTGTTTGGTTATTTGTTTATTTGTTTGGTTATTTATTTGTTTGGTTATTTATTTGTTTGGTTATTTATTTATTTGGTTATTTGTTTATTTGTTTGGTTATTTATTTGTTTAGTTATTTATTTATTTATTTGGTTATTTATTTATTTGTTTGGTTATTTGTTTATTTGTTTGGTTATTTTTTTGGTTATTTATTTATTTGTTTGGTTATTTATTTATTTGTTTGGTTATTTATTTGTTTGGTTATTTGTTTATTTGTTTGTTTATTTATTTGGTTATTTATTTGTTTGGTTATTTATTTATTTGTTTGGTTATTTATTTAATTGTTTGGTTATTTGTTTATTTGTTTGGTTATTTGTTTATTTGTTTGGTTATTTATTTGTTTGGTTATTTATTTGTTTGGTTATTTATTTGTTTGGTTATTTATTTATTTGTTTGGTTATTTGTTTATTTGTTTGGTTATTTATTTGTTTGGTTATTTATTTATTTATTTGGTTATTTATTTATTTGTTTGGTTATTTGTTTATTTGTTTGGTTATTTGTTTATTTGTTTGGTTATTTGTTTATTTGTTTGGTTATTTGTTTATTTGTTTGGTTATTTATTTATTTGTTTGGTTATTTATTTGTTTGTTTGGTTATTTATTTGTTTGGTTATTTGTTTATTTGTTTGTTTATTTATTTGGTTATTTATTTATTTGTTTGGTTATTTGTTTATTTGTTTGGTTATTTGTTTATTTGTTTGTTTATTTATTTGGTTATTTATTTGTTTGGTTATTTATTTATTTGTTTGGTTATTTATTTATTTGTTTGGTTATTTGTTTATTTGTTTGGTTATTTATTTATTTGTTTGGTTATTTATTTGTTTGGTTATTTGTTTATTTGTTTGTTTATTTGTTTGGTTATTTATTTATTTGTTTGGTTATTTGTTTGTTTGGTTATTTATTTATTTGTTTGGTTATTTGTTTATTTGTTTGGTTATTTATTTGTTTGGTTATTTATTTATTTATTTATTTGGTTATTTATTTATTTGTTTGGTTATTTATTTATTTGTTTGGTTATTTGTTTATTTGTTTGGTTATTTGTTTATTTGTTTGGTTATTTGTTTATTTGTTTGGTTATTTGTTTATTTGTTTGGTTATTTGTTTATTTGTTTGGTTATTTGTTTATTTGTTTGGTTATTTATTTATTTGTTTGGTTATTTATTTGTTTGGTTATTTATTTATTTATTTGGTTATTTGTTTATTTGTTTGGTTATTTATTTGTTTGGTTATTTATTTATTTATTTGGTTATTTGTTTATTTGTTTGGTTATTTATTTATTTATTTGGTTATTTGTTTATTTGTTTGGTTATTTATTTGTTTGGTTATTTATTTATTTATTTGGTTATTTGTTTATTTGTTTGGTTATTTGTTTGGTTATTTGTTTGTTTATTTATTATTTAAAAAAGGACTAATAATAATGCAAAATAATATAATATCCAAATCTTTTAAAGTAAGTTATGCTTTAAATGAATCAGCAGTATTAAAATAATACAACTGGTATTGAGTATGAGTCTGGTAAGCGGATACAATCCTCAGATCTCCAATTTCACAAAATGATATGTATCCCGTTCAGAAAGGCTGAAACTATAGCATGTGCTACTGTACTTCTGTACTGTTTATTGACTCTCTGAGGCATAAGTAATAGTTTTGTCATTCAGATGTTTATTAAGGGATCTGTCCTTGACATCATTTCCTCCAGACATTGATCTTTATCTCCACCAGATCAGTTTTCATAGCTCAGATGACGATTCACAGCTCCAAATATCAGTGCATAAAAATCACAGAAACCCTCATGACCCACTTGTCTGAGACTGAGTTCAGGTAAAACTATATGCTTCTGACACCGGAGACGTGCAGTATTATAGTATTATTATACAGTATTATAACTTTATATACAGATCACTTTCAGTGGAAGAAAACAAAAAGGCACATTCTGTCATCCCTGCAGCTCAAAAATCATACAGTAGTAATATAAAAATAAATAAATTATATATATATATATATATATATATATATATATATATATATATATATATATATATATATATATATATATATATATATATATATATATATATATATATATATATATACACACACACTCATTTCTTTCTATATATTATTTCTCATACATTATATTATTTCAAACGACTAAAATCTCAATAAAATCACTTTGTTAAGTCGAATTTTCATCACCAGTATTGGACAGAGCAGAGATCAACATCCCATAATGCAATTTACAACCGCAAATAAACAAAAAACACTTAATTAACAGATGTTTTTTACAGTAATGGGTTAAGATATAAGGGATAATAAGGATTAGAGATGTATAATAAGCTCATGCACAGTATGTGTTTATTAATTACTAATAATCAGCCAATATCTTAATAAGAGGCAGGTAATAAACCAGAAGCTAATAATGAGAATTACTAAAGCGTTGCCATATAATCTTGCATTTTTGCATGTTGAATCACACTGAACAAATGATTCATTTGATTTTTTTTTTTAGGTAAGTGGTTGCAAACAGTTAATATGGGCTGAATTTAAACAGACAAATTAGGTTGAACATTACTAAATTTAAGTTGTTTGTAAATTTAAATTCAGCCCATATAAATAGTCTGCAACCACTTACCTTAAAAAAAAAAAGTAAATCCAATGCATTATTTTTTTCAGTGCATTTAGTCACGGTGTAAAATGTAATTCATACGTTGTTAGTCTCTTTTAACACTTACAGGATATACAATTAAGTGATGCAAACACTGATCTGGAAAACTCAGACAATAGAAAAAGGAAAAAGAGCTCAGCGATGGACAGATCTGAAGAGGACAGGTGCTGATCTCAGGTAAACATGAACACACAGCTCTCTTTAATATACAGTACCTGCCTCTTCCCGTAAGCCCCCTCCCTCTCTCTCTTTCTATCTGTGGTTGTGTTTGTCTTCAGTCTCCACCTGACCTAGTTACAGGCTGCTGCGGTAACCAGCTTCTCACAGCGCCGTTTAGACTCCATTTAAACCAGTTGCATGCTTGAGTCACAACCTCTAGTGCTTTACACGCTTCTGAAACAAGTCTAAATGCATTAAACGTATTAATATCACATGTAGATCTTGGTTAAAAAGCTAGTTATTTACAAAAACATGGATTTATCAATGTACCATGTTCAAAATTCGATATTAGCAGGACACAATATACAAAAAAGACATTATTACTATATTCTAACGTCCAAAAACATAGAATAGCCATAGTACCATGTACAAAAAATGTATGTCATAGTACTACCATGCTATACAATCTAAAAACAGTATTACTAGAGTATCATGCACAAAACAATGCAATGTCACCGTATCACATTATTGTCATACAATGTCACATGTAAAAAACAAAGTCTTATCACAGTAACATGCCAAAACAAATGTAGTATTACTACAGAATCATATCCAGTAGCACAATATTCATGTCCAAAAACAAATTTACTACAGTATCATGTCCAAAAGCAAAGTATTACTAGTGTTATACAGTAGGTCCAAAAATGTAGTGTTACCATATTATTGTGTCCAAATATATAGTTTTACAACATTACTATGCCTAATACATAGTACTGCCACAGTATAATGTCCAAAAATGACATGTTATCACATTATCTTGTCCAATAACATAGCATTACCACAGTATTGTGTCTAAAAACAAAGTTTACACAGTATCATGACCAAATCCAAAGTATTAACACATTAAGACTAAATGCTGTATGTAGTTTTACCACATTACTTTGCCAAAAACTTTGTATTACCACAGTATTGTGTCTAACATGTACAGTATGATTACTTCAGTGTCATGACCAAAACACAAAGAATTATCAGTACCATGACCAAAAACAAAATTTTATAACAGTATCAAGTCTAAACATACGATTACCACAGTATCATGACCAAAAACATAGTAATAACACATAACCATATCCAGAAATGTAGTTTTATCAAAGTACCATGACAAAAACTTAATTTTACCCCAGTTTCATGTCCATAAACAAAATATTATCACAGTATCATGTCTGGAAATGTAGTTTTATTACAGCACTTTGTCAAAAATGCAGTATTAGCCCAGTATTATGTCCATAAACAAGATATTATCACAGAATCATCTCCAAAAACGTACCATTACCACAGTATCATGGCCAGAAACAAAGTATTATCACAGTATCACAACCACAAATAAAGTATTATTATAGTATTATGACCAAAAACAAAATATTATCACAGTAGCTAGTGTGAAAAAAGAAAATGTTTCATTAAAAATGTTTTACCACAGTATCATGACCAAAAAACAAAGTACTAACACAGAACCATGTCCAGAAACATAATATTACCTTAGTATCATGAATTATCACAGTATTACATTCAAAAACATAATATTATTACAGTATCACCCAAAAACGTAGTATTGTCACTTTATAATGTCCAAAAACAAATTATTAATAGAGTATCATGTCCAAAATAGCATTACCACAGTACCATGGCCAAAAACAAAGTATTTCATAGTACCATATACAAATGAAAGCAAATGAAGCATTTCCATAGTATCATCATCAAAAACAAAGTACAGTTTTACCACAGTTTCACTTTTACCACAAAGTACTACCACAGAACCATGTTCAGAAATATAACATTACCTTAGTATCACATATTATCACAATACCATATCCAAAAACATTATATTATCAGAGTATCATCCAAAAAGCGTAGTATTCTCACTTTATAATGTCCAAAAACAAATTATTACCACAGTATCATGTCCAAAATAGCATTACCAGAGTATCATGGCCAAAAACAAAGTATTTCATAGTACCATATACAAATGAAAGCAAATGAAGCATTTCCATAGTATCATCATCAAAAACAAAGTACAGTTTTACCACAGTTTCATGTCAAAAAAACAAAGTATTACCACAGTCTCATAAGCAAAAAACAAAGTACTACCACAGAACCATGTTCAGAAATATAACATTACCTTGATATCACGTATTATCACAGTACCATATCCAAAAACATTATATTATCATCCAAAAAGCGTAGTATTCTCACTTTATAATGTCCAAAAACAAATTATTAACACAGTATCATGTCCAAAATAGCATTACCACAGTATCATGGCCAAAAACGAAGTATTTCACAGTAATATATGCAAAAACGAAGCATTCCAGAGTATCATCTCCAAAAACAAAAACTTACCACAGTATCATGTAAAAAAAAAAAACAAAGTACTACCACAGAACCATGTCCAGAAACAAAATATTACCTTAGTATCATGTATTATCACAGTACCATATCCAAAAACATTATATTATCACCCAAAAGCATAGTATTGTCACACTTTAATGTCCAAAATAGCATTACCAGAATACCATGGCCAAAAACAAAAGTAATATCACAGTATCATGGCAAAAAACAAAGTATTATCACAGTATCATGGTCAAAAACAAGTATTTCACAGTATCATATACAAAATAGAAGCAATTCCACAGTCTCATGTCCAAAAACAAAGTATTATCACAGTATTATGTAAAAAAAAAAAAAAAAGTACTTTCACAGAACCATGTCCAGAAACATATTATTACCTTAGTATCATGTATTATCACAGTACCATATCCAAAAACATTATATTATCACCCAAAAGCGTAATATTGTCATATTATAATGTCCAAAATAGCATTACCATAATACCATGGCCAAAAACAAAGTATTATGACAGTATCATGGCCAAAAACAAAGTATTATCACAGTATCATGGCCAAAAACAAAGTATTATCACAGTATCATGGTCAAAAACAAATATTTCACAGTACCATATTCAAAAATTAAGCATTTCCACAGCATCATCTCCAAAAACAAAGTATTATCACAGTACCATGGCCAAAAACAAAGTATTATATCAGTATCATGGTCAAAAACAAAGTATTATCACAGTATCATGGTCAAAAACAAGTATTTCACAGTACCATATTCAAAAATTAAGCATTTCCACAGCATCATCTCCAAAAACAAAGTATTTACACAGTATCATGGTCAAAAAGAAAGTATTATCACAGTATCATGGTCAAAAACAAATATTTCACAGTACCATATTAAAAAATTAAGCATTTCCACAGCATCATCTCCAAAAACAAAGTATTATCACAGTATCATGACCAAAAAAACAAAGTACTAACACAGAACCATGTCCAGAAATATAACATTACCTTCGTATCATTTTCAAAAACATAATATTATCACGGTATAACCCAAAAGTGTAGTGTTGTCACATTGTAATGTCCAAAAACATAGTATTACCACAGTATCATATCTAAAATATCTTTACCACAGGCCAGTATTATCACAGTACCACGGCCAAAAACCAAGTATTTCACAGTATCATATACAAAATAGAAGCAATTCCACAGTCTCATGTCCAAAAACAAAGTATCATCACAGTATCATGTAAAAAAAACAAAGTACTACCACAGAACCATGTCCATAAACATAATAATACCTTAGTATCATGTATTATCACAGTACCATATCCAAAAACATTATATTATCACCCAAAAGCGCAATATTGTCATATTATAATGTCCAAAATAGCATTATCACAATACCATGGCCAAAAACAAAGTACTTTTACAGTATCATGGTCAAAAACAAAGTACTTTCACAGTATCATGGCCAAAAACAAAGTACTTTCACAGTATCATGGTCAAAAACAAAGTATTATCACAGTATCATGGCCAAAAACAAAGTATTATCACAGTATCATGGTCAAAAACAAAGTATTATCACAGTATCATGGTCAAAAACAATTATTTCACAGTACCATATTCAAAAATTAAGCATTTCCACAGCATCATCTCCAAAAACAAAGTATTATCACCGTATCATGGTCAAAAACAAAGTAATATCACAGTATCATGGTCAAAAACAAAGTATTTTGGCCAAAAACAAAGTATTATCACAGTATCTTGACCAAAAACAAAGCATTATCACAGTCTCATGGCCAAAAACAAAGTATTGTCACCGTATCATGGCCAAAAACAAAGTATTGTCACCGTATCATGGCCAAAAACAAAGTATTATCACAGTATCATGGTCAGAAACAAAGTATTATGGCCAAAAACAAAGTATTATCAGAGTATCATGGCCAGAAACAAAGTATTATCACGGTATCGTGGCCAAAAACAAATATCTGACAGTACCATATTCAAAAATGAAGCATTTCCACAGTTTCATCTTCAAAAACAAAATATTATCAACAAAATATAATAAAAAACAAAGTACGAACACAGAACCATGTCCAGAAATATAACATTACCTTAGTTTCACAAATTACCACAGCATCATATTCAAAAACATAATATTATCACAGTATCACTCAAAAGCATAGTATTGTCTCATTATAATGTCCAAAAACATAGTATTACCACAGTATCATGTGAAAATAGCATTAGCACAGTATCATGTCCAAAAACAAAGTATAACCACAGTATCATGGCCAAAAACAAAGTATTACCACAGTATCATGTTAAAAAATCTAAGTACTACGACAGAACCATGTCCAGAAACATAATATTACCTTAGTATCATGTATTATCACATCCAAACACGTAATATTATCACAGTATCACCCAAAAGTGTAGTATTGCCACGTTATAATGTCTAAAAACATAGTATTACCACAGTATCATATCCAAAAGTGTAGTAGGATACAGTGCTATGTCCAAAAACATGTGTGGAATTACCATATTCAAAAAAAACAGTACTGTCATTCTGCTACAAACATTAGATTACCATAGTATCAAGTACAAAAATGTGGTATTACATACTGTAGCACTGTACTAAAAACACAGTATTACCATACTAAATTGCAACAGTATGGTATCACCATGACAACACATTAAGAAAAGCATGGTTTTACCACACTACACAGTCAAAATCACTGCTCGGTGTGTGTGTGTGTGTGAGTGCGCTGCAGGATGGAGAAGCACAGCTCTCTTCATTGAGACACTGATGAAGCCGTGCTGCAGTAAACACACGTCATTGGTCACATTAACACACACTTTCACACGCACATGTCGAGCAGCAGCTACACTGAGCGACGCTCAAATAGACCCAACGGCTCACACACACTCACACAGCATGGGTGAAAGGCACTCGTCACTTTGTTCTGCTCTGCTTTTTTCCCTCTCTTCATCTTTCCTTCTCTCTCTGCTAATCTCCTCTAGCAAGCGGATGGGAAAGGGAGAGTTCAGCCCAAAATAACATTCTGTCATCGTCAGCTCGCTCCAATGTCATTTAGCATTCACATCATGGACATTTCTGAGTATGTATAGTTGAAGTGAGAATTATTAGACCTACTGTATATTTTCCGCCCAATTTCTGTTTATCGAAAATATTTTTTAGCATATTTCTAAACATATTAATTTTAATAACTCCTTTCTAATAA
This sequence comes from Danio aesculapii, assembly GCF_903798145.1. Classification (NCBI taxonomy): domain Eukaryota; kingdom Metazoa; phylum Chordata; class Actinopteri; order Cypriniformes; family Danionidae; genus Danio; species Danio aesculapii. The sequence goes on from NC_079458.1 coordinate 5,299,762, forward strand.
CTGATTGCTTTTATCTTTGACTGGATGTTATTCAAGATACTGGTATACAGCTTAAAGTGACATTTAAAGGCTTAACTAGGTTAATTAGGGTAATTAGGCAAGTCATTGTATAACAGTGGTTTGTTCTGTAGACAATCGAAAACAAATATTGCTTAGGGGGCCTTAAAGTATTGACCTTAGAATGGTTTAACATTTTTTTTATAAAAACTACTTTTATTCTAGCCGAAATAAAACAATTAAGACTTTCTCCAGAAGAAAAAATATTATTGGAAATACTGTGAAAAATTCCTTGCTCTGTTAAACATCTAACCCAGGCTCATTAATGATATGTACCCCTATATACACTTCTGGAGATCGTGAAATACGTCACAGGAGGTACGTTTCTTTTGCAGTTTTTGTTTTCACGAATCCACCAGAGGCCGCTGTGTATGCTTTATCAGTGTTATGTAATGTTCTTATAATTAAAATGAACTGTTTCTATGTGACTATACACTCACCGGCCACTTTATTAGGTATACCTTACTAGTACTGTGTTGGACCCTCTTCCCTTCAGAACTGCTTTAATCCTTCGCGGCAGAGATTCAACAAGTTACTGGAAATATTAGTCAGAGATTTTGCTCCATATTGACATGATAGCATCACGCAGTTGCTGCAGATTTGTCGGCTGCACATCCATGATGCAAATCTCCACATCCCAAAGGTGCTCTATTTGGTTGAGCTCTGGTGACTGTGGAGGCCATTTGAGTACAGTGAACACATTGTCATGTCCAAGAATCAGTCTGAGAAGATTCCCGCTTTATGACATGGTGCGTTATCCTGCTGGAAGTAGCCATCAGAAGATGGGTACACTGTGGTCATAAAGGGATGGACATGGTCAACAACAATACTCAGGTAGGCTGTGGTGTTGACACGATGCTCAATTGGTACTAATGGGCCCAAAATGTGCCAAGAAAATATCCCCCACACCATTACACCACCATCACTAGCCCGAACTGTTGAGACAAGGCAGGGTAGATCCATGCTTTCATGTTGTTGATGCCAAATTCTGACCCGACCATCCGAATGTTGCAGCAGAAATCGAGACTCATCAGACCAGGCAATGTTTTTCCAATCTTCTATTGTCCAGTAGAGGCATGTGCAAATTGTAGCCTCAGTTTACTGTTCTCAGCTGACAGAAGTGGCACCGGGTGTGGTCTTCTGCTGCTAGACCATTCTCTGTAAACCCTAGAGATGGTTGTGCATGAAAATCCCAGTAGATCAGCAGTTTCTGAAATACTCAGACCAGCCCGTCTGGCACCAACAACCAGGCCACGTTCAAAGGCACTTAAATCTCCTTTCTTCCACATTCTGATGCTCGCTTTGAACTGCAGCAGATCGTCTTGACCATGTCTACATGCCTAAACGCATTGCCATGTGATTTAGAAATTTGCGTTAACAAGCGGATAGACAGGTGTACCTAATAAAGTGGCCAGTGAGTGTAGAATAAATGTCATTTAATGCTGTAAAACAAAGCTGAATTTTCAGCATCATTACTCCTTCAGAAATCATCCTAATTTTTTTCATCTGAAAGTGAACGTTTATGCCAGAGAAATAATTTTTCTCATAAACCATTTTAAAATAATGTTTATGTTGTTTTGATAGAAATAAATTAGTAGATTTCATTAAGTTGTGGTTTTTGAGCAATCGTGAATTATATATATAAATAGAGATAAAGAGAGATCTAAATAACAATGTAATAAATAAACTATAAATTATATATTGTGCGGTTCATGTGTTATTTGAATTTCTTATTACTCACATTGGGTAAAATGCAGTATTACTATGCTAAAATCATGGCAACACAAACACTGATAACATTTTGTTAATAAATCTTGCATGTTGTACACTATTGAGTGTTATGTTTTCACAAAAAGTTCTATAAAGTAAAAAAGATCTATATTTTGTTTTTCACATTCACACATTAATAAGAAGCTGCTGCTCAGATACAATATGAATTAAGTTCATTCATTTTCTTTTCGGCTTAGTCCCTTTATTAACCTGGGGTCGCTACAGCGGAATGAACCGCCAACTTATCCAGCACATGTTTTATGCACCGGATGCCCTTCCAGGTGCAACCCATCTCTGGGAAACATCCATACACACTCACTCTCATACACTACGGACTGTTTAGCTAACCCAATTCACCTGTACCACATGTCTTTGGACAGTGGGGGAAACCCCAGCAGGTAGTGTCTATAGTGCAAATGTGCAACCTGGTGCAAGAGTCAGAGAAATGAGAAGGTGTCTTTTCTACAGGTGGTTTGTTAAGCCCACTCACCTGTATGGGACATACTCAGGAATGCATGGGCAGGGGGTGTGGTGTATGAGATTTCAGAGAAAGGTAAATTGACTGAAGTTGAGGGCTCTAACAGCCTGTGGGAATAAGCTGTTGAGTAGTCTAGCCGAGCAGGCTCTAATACTTCAAAACCTTACAAATTTACACATTTAAGTGGACTGAACTTATAACAGTTGTCCCACAAAAACTTCAGAATTGTGTTGTTTCAACTCATTTTAAATGAGTAGTTTAAACAAGCAGCAAAAGCAATTTTTGATTGTAGTTCATCAAAGTAACTTGATCAATGCATGTACTGTATCAATAAGTGAATAGGGTATTTCCTAAAATTGCTCTTAATGAAGCCCACTAACAGAAAAGCTATTTTCGGACCCTGCTATAAAACATGTCCTATAGTCAGTGGTGTAAAGTAACTAATGACAAAAACTCAAATTACTGTATTTGAGTAGTTTTTCTCAGGAATTGTAATTTATTAAGTAGTTTTAAAATACTTTTACTTTCCCTTGAGTACATTTTTACTGCAGTATTGGTACTTTTACTCCTTTACTTTCCTTTAACCTGCAGTCACTACTTGATTCTTTCCCATCTATGGGGATTAGAAAAGTCAGTCCTGTGATTCCCGTCCAATCCAATCACACATAGAAGATAAATTGCATTATAATGAACTACCTTAAGACAGGGGCGATTTATAATTGCAACAAATTGTTTGGAAGCACTAAAAGTGTCCAAGAAGATGTCCAAAATCTTTACATGCATTGACCCAGAGACTGTTTAGATGAATGTCACTGATGAGAAGATGACGGATGTTTACTGTATGATGACTGAAATGGCTTCAAACACCCAGCAGGCACAATAATTCAACATGATGTCAGATTGATGTTGTACCCTAACATCATGGGGATCTTGCATTTTGTTTGAAAATGAAAATCGGGTTGGCGTCAGAACTCAACGTCAGGCTGACGTCAATGTCAAATGTCCAACCTAAAACCAACCAAATATCAACATCTAATGATGTTACACCTTGACGTTGTCTGGACGTTGCCACTATGACATCTATCAGACGTTGGATTTTGGTTGCCATACCTGAGGAATAAATGTCAGTATTTGACGTCAATATGGTGTTGGTTTAAGACCTTGAGTTGACATTGGATCTTGGTCACTTTCTAACACAACCCAAAATCAACCAAATATCAACGTCATTTGAGGCCATTATTGGATATCAAGATAATGTTGTCCTTAGATGCTGGCTAGACATTGAATTTTGGTCACCTGACATCACGACCTAAATCTAACCTAATATTATAACCTCTTATGATGTTGTGTGCCTGCTGGGCAATAACTCGATGCACTACAGAATATTTTGTTTACACACATCCACAAATTACATAAACATATGCATCAGCTTTTTACAGCGTAATACTCACTACTCTTGAGTACCTTTGAAATGTCTACTTTTTACTCATACTTGGAGTAATATTTACAACAGATACTTTTACTCTACAATGTAGTCTACTATATTTTTAGGCAAGTAATGGTACTTTTACTTGAGTTTGTTTTTCAGTACTCTTTCCACCATTGCCTATAGTATACTGTAAAAATGCAGGGTCCACACAATTCCTTCATGTTGTCTCAACACAAATCAATTAAGTTAACTTGAATATTTTAACAAATTCAAGTGGATTGAACATAAAACAATTAAGTTGTGCACCAAAAAAACTCAAGAATTGTGTTGTTTTAGCTAATTTAAAATAAATAGTTTGAACAAGCAGCAAAAGTCATTTATTTGAGTGTTGATAATAGACCCTTTTCACGTTTCTGGGTTTCTCAGTAGCGGAAGACTTCATGGTTGGGTAAACTCAGAGCGCAGTGAATGGGAGAGTACAACAAATAACTTTTTTTTACAATCCTATTTGCTGAAATAATATAAGAAAAACTCCATGATGGCGTTATCAAGACTTTCAGAAAAAGGAAAAAATTTGTGTGAGACTGATGATGACGACAGCCAGAGGAGAGCATAACGTCAAATTTATTGTCCTGTCCCATAGATGCTGCATTAGGAACACCTCACACAAGCGGTAATTCGTTTAGCTTGTGCACGTTTAGCTTTGCACTCTTTTGGCACGCAAATGTGACAGGATACAGGTTAATCTCCACTGCTGTATGGAGATCTGTTATGTTAATGTACAAAATCAACCTGATTTAACATCCACAAACCAGGATTGAAGCGTCTTCCTTTATAATTGTTCTGACACGCGGCTGTGCTGAATCTGAAGTAAATCGCTGTATTTCATTACACACGTGCACTGTTTTAAAACATTTTAAACTTGTAAAACTCACTCTTGATCACATTTGATGATGATTGATGATCACAGAGCGCTGAACATATCTTTTATTCCTGGTTGCTTTGCGCACGTTCTGTCTTGTTGCTATGATTATACACGTGACTACCGGGACATGTTAATACGCAGCTGTCAAGCAATTCGGTGGGTGGGGGACCGCACTCCTATGTCAAGTTGTGGTCAGTCTGAAAACCGCTCCAATTGGTCCAGCGTTTTAATGTTGTTAAATTGAAAAAAAAAAATGCACTGGGTGTGTTTCCATCACCCCAATATGATGGTCTATACACTATACCTACACACACGTCTGTCCAAACAGCTTGAAAATTAGATTTTTCACCATAGGTGCCCTTTAAATCAAAATATTAAAAACTTTTAAGGACTTAAGATTATGATGACTGATAAACGTGTCCTAACAGGCTTGTGAAAATGGTCCATTTGCTTAATTAACCGCTCTGAATAACTGCATAATACTGAATAATACAAAATTTACATGCATTGCTTAATCAACTTTACCCTCTTGTTGACTTACGAGTCAAAAATGACCCAGGCACAATTTTAACAACAAAAAATAAATCCTAAACAACATTGCTGTTTTTATTGTTCGTTTTTTTATCTCAAAGTTTGGTAACTTTTTCAAAAATGACCCCAGCATTAGAAAAACATCGTCTTTTTATAGATGTTCACATCTTCATGATACAACGTTCAGGGTACAACAGTTGTCCTTTGGGTCAATTTTGTCCTGCCAGCTATAAAACTATTTTTACACACACTGGCACACTCCAGCATACACAAACCCAAACAATAAGTATCTGCTGCTTTAACTTTTATAAATCCTGTCTTGCTAAAACTTACACTTGCCCAGGGACGTTTAGCATTAGAAAATATACACTTTACAGTAGTCAAAAATGAGTGTTAAAAACCACTGATGAAATCCTGCACACAGATGAGGGAAAACCTAGACATTCACAGAGCTAAATAAATCTAATTGAGCTGCATTATTTTAGAGGTTTAGTGAAGGCGGCTCATTTTTGACTTGAATGGTGTATACAGGATTCTATCAGACAACAGGAGGGTTAAACTCAGCATTTGCACTGATGCAGACAGACGCTGTAAAAAGTGCAAACACAGACACAGAGACTCATGTATCAGCAAATGAGGAAATACATCAAGCTGCCTGTCACATGGGAACGACCCCTAACATCAGGACAGACACCTGAGAGAGATGGAGAAAGAGAGAGAGAGAGAGAGAGAGAGAGAGAGAGAGATCGGTCATTTGATGTTACACAGGACACTGCGGGATACTGAAGGTCATAGGGGGACAGTGTGTGTGTGTGTGTCCATAATGACAGACAGCACCATGCAACACCGGTACACACATTAACAGTGCATTAAAAGCACATCTGAATATAATGTTCATTGTTTGCATTAAAACAATCACTTTTTTTTTCTCAACGCATCTTAGCATTGTGTGTAAAACAAACAGGAGCTCGTGCACTGTTGCGTGCGCGCAGGTGTTGCGTGCGGAACCAGCGTTCTGCCTGTTTTGTATTCTCTCTCGAACACTGCAGTGTTGCCATGTACGTTTGTCCTTGCGACACAGCGCCCACCCCCTTTTTTCCCTGCTCCGTCTCATTCACTCACCTCTTTTGCTTGCAGTCGCTCTCTCTCTCTCCCTGCTCTATCTGCGTCCTTAATCTCACTGAGAGCCTTTTGTCTGCACAAATCGCTTTGTAAGAGAAACGGCAAAGTCATGGCATGCACACGTGCCGCACAAACATGCTCTACATACACCTGTGCATGTTCAGCTGACATACAGGACACATGTGAAGAAGCTACTGTAGAAATACTGTAAAGACGGTGATGTCGTGGGATATTATTGATGTTTTTAAAAAGCTCTTCTGTTATGATAACGCAAAGCTAGATTTTTTGCATCGGTGTTGGAATATTTAATCAATTCCATGCGTGTTCAATAAAAAAAGGTCAGGAGAGGCTTTTCTTTACTGTCAAAAATATTAATAATTTCAGTCATTCATTTTCTTTTCGGCTTAGTCTTTTTATTAATCTGGGGTCGCCACTGCGGAATGAACCGCCAACTTATCCAGCATATGTTTAACGCAGCGGATGCCCTTCCAGCTGCAACCCATCACTGGGAAACATCCATACACACTCCCTCATACACATACACTACAGTCAATTTAGCTTACCGAATTCACCTGTACCACATGTCTTTGGACTTGTGGGGGATACCGGAGCACCCGGAGGAAAGCCATGCGAATGCAGGGAGAACATGCAAACTCCATACAGAAACGCCAAATGACCCAGCCGGGGCTCGAACCAGCGACCTTCTTGCTGTGAGGGGATTGTGCTACCCACTGCGCCAGCGTGCTGCCCTATATTAATGATTTATTGGATACAAATGAATAATTCGACTCACAGAATTCTGGAGTCTGCAATGCAATGCAAAAGTTACATTCAGGAGGTGCGCAACAAATTTCATTTCCTGATTCGTGCTTTTATACATAGCTGATATTAACAGGTGGAATTTAGTGGAATTCGTCACTTGTCAATCATTCTCCAGTCCTCAATTGGCCGCACCCATACATACGTCCTCTTTTTCTACGAAGTCTCTGCACAACACAACTGCACATATTCTGTGTTCAGTTTCAACACATTTTTGCTAACAGGAAGTTTGGCTGCAGAGTTTCTAAAAGTTAATTTTAGACAATCAGGCCTTTCCATTTCAATCGGCTTCATCTACTTCTGCAAAAATGCTTCGGTAGTATGCAAAGCATATCACACTCAACAGTAGAAGTTCAGTTAATATATCACCTTTAAGCAATACAAATACAATTGTTAAATGAAAAGAAAAAGAGAATTTTTTTTTTTAAATATATTACTTTTTCCCAACATCAGAATTCTCAAGAAAATTATAGATTTTTGGGAAGGTAATTATGACCAAAAACTCATTTAAATAACGCATGCCAGTTTTATGCAAATGAATAAAAATATATACTGTATATGTACAGTTGAAATCAAAAGTATTTGCCCTCCTGTGAATTATTTGACATTTAATGATGCTTAAATCAAATGATGTTTAACAGAGCAAGGAATTTTTCACAGTATTTCCTATAATATTTTTTCTTCTGGAGAAATTATTATTTGTTTTATTTCAGCTAGAATAAAAGCAGTTTTTATTTTTTTAAACACTATTTTAAGGTCAATATTAATAGCCCCCTTAAGCAATATTTGTTTTCAATTGTCTACAGAACAAACCATCATTATACAATGACTTGCCTAATTAATCCAACTTGCCTAATTAACCTAATTAAGCATTTAAGTGTCACTTTAAGCTGTATAGAAGTGTCTTGAAGAATATCTAGTCAAATATTATTTACTGTCATCATGGCAAAGAGAAAATAAACCAGTTATTAGAAATGAGTTATTAAAACTATTATGATTAGAAATCTTCTACAAACAAAAATCTGAGAAAAAAAAATATACGGGGGCTAATAATTCAGGAGGGCTAATAAAAGTGTGTAGGTACATTACAAAATTGCAGATGACTTGTCTTGGCAGTTCAGAAACTCTAAAAAGACCTTTTACATTCTCAAACATAATAATAATAATAAATTTAGCGGCAAGCAGCAATTATAGAGGCCAAGCAGCGGAGCGGCCACATCATAAACAAGCATGGCAACAAGCTACAGACAACGGGAAAATTCTGTAACCTTTTGGCAGCATGTTCTGAGCCAAATTTGGTGGAAATTGGGCTAACGATCTATGGAAAGTTCAAAACAATAGATTTTCAAAGTAACTCAAGATGGTGGACAGGAAGTTGTAATAATAATAATAATAATAATAATAATAATAATAATACATTTTATTTATAATGTGCTTTTCTAAAAACCCAAAGCACTAAACATCATTTACATCATTAATATAAAAAATCATAAGACACATTTTAATCTCTCCATAAAATTTGATTCACATTTAGATTTAGATCCATGGAGCTGAATTATTATAAAAACAGCAAGCTTCTCTGAAGAAATACAGTAAAAACAACAATACTATAAAGTAATATTACTATTTAAAACAACTTTTTATTTATTTTTAAAGGTGCTGTAAGTTTTTGGCTCATCTAAAGCATAGAAATACCATGTTTGCAGATGTTTAAGAAACGTGCTAAGTGAACATTCTTGTTTATCTGAAAAACAGATAAAACTGCTGAAGTCTGATATTCTGCTTTGAAAATATGTGTTACGTGCCAGAACAGCTGTCTTTGATTTGGTCATTTAACCCGCCCAATGCCAGTTTAGCCAATTATACTTCAGCACCCCGGGTTGCCTTGGTGGAAAACAGTGTATTTGATTCATTCATTCAAGAAGGCTCTCAAAGCATACGTCTGTGACAGAAATGTGACCTCGGGTGGACAGTAGCAGACTCCGAAATGAGATGCAGATTCAGAGTTCCACATGAGGTGGTTATTAATTAGCAAATAATATAAATATTATGGATGTAAACATTAGGTGAGCATAGGGCTGTGCAATTAATCGAAAATCCGATTTCGATTTCGGCTTCTAACGATTATGAAAAAGCATTAACAGAGATAAATGATTATTGCATCATATACCGCCCCCTTTCCAGTTGTACACATTTGTTGCACTGCAAAGCTCAGTTCCTCGTGAACATTACTAAAAGCATGTACTGTAATGTAACGTTTGCAGCACGGGATGCGCATCATTCATTGATCAACATTCGAATCATTCATGTTTAAAAGTGTGAACGAGACCGCATGCTTCCGTGTGTGTGTGTGCGCGCTTAGCCTCGGAGACGAGCGGAGCACACACATCTAACGCCATCTTAATGCGAGCGCTTTAATAGTCAAATACATGCACATTATTGTCAGAGCGCGGTGTTTATTAAATATTCATATTAACCCTCATTTGTGTAATAAACAAACAAATTGAGATTCAAAAGACACGTGAAAGAGAAACCATATCAGAGCCGCACTATTCTTAAAGTGACAGCGCGCGATATTCCTCCGGCTGCCTGTTTTAATTATGAATCAAACAACAAATGGAGAAAATCCCTCACTGCTCTTGACTGAAGGACTTCTGTAGCTGATGATTTTTTTTTTTTTCAGTGAAGAAGCTTAAAGCAGTTTGTTGCATATTTTATTCTATTGTATTTATTTCCCTTTCCTTATTTACAGGGAGGAAAATAACTGCATATATACAGCTGAAGGCAGAATTATTAGCCCTCCTGAATTATTAGCGACCCTTTCCTCCTAATTTCTGTTTAATGCAAAAATTTATTTTCAACCCATTTTTAAACATAACAGATTTAAGAACTCATTTCTAATAACTGATTTCTTTTATCTTTGCTATGATGACAGTACATTATATATGACTAGATATTTTTCAAGATCCTAGTATTCAGCTTAAAGTGACATTCAAAAGCTTAAGGGTAATTAGGCAAGTCATTGTATAACAGTAATTTCTTCTGCAGACAATCAAAAATATATATTGCTTAAAGGGGCTAATAATATCGACCTTAAAAGAGGTCTCAAAATATTAAAAACTGCTTTTATTCTAGCCGAAATAAAAACAAATAAGCCTTTCTCCAGAAGAAAAAATATTAAAAGGAAATACTGTGAAAAATTCCTCCGTTAAACATTTGGGAAATATTTATATATAAATACATATATAAAAAAGAAAATTCACAGGAGGGCGAATCATTTTGACTTCAACTGATAATCGTTTTGAATAATCTTGATTACAATTATGACCAAAATAATTGTGATTATGAGCTTTCCCATAATCAAGCAGCCCTAGGTGAGCAGACTACTGTACATTGTAACCCCATACACTGAACTATCTGCTGCTGCTGCTTTCAGTATTATGGCAATAAATGGCATGTAAAATGGCATTCAAACTCACATTATTAGCATTTAACATTTAATAAAGCACATAAGGTGAACCTGAGGTGATTATTGTCAGTTTTCTGTTGTTCAACTGCAAGAAATAGAAGCCGTTTCTAAAACATAAATTTAAGGTATTGGTTAGGACAATATTCCTTCTATCGCATGCTGTTGTATTAATTTATAACATGACTTAAATCAGCATTTGTTAGTGCCGTCAATCTGGCAACCTGCGCTTGCATGTGTTTTGAACCAGGGGTGCAATACATAGTTCAACCACTGGGTGTCAAACTTACATACTGCACTAATGTCATTATTAGTGTGGCGTGATCTTCGAAATCATTCTAATATGCTGATTTAAGCTCAAGGAACATTTCTGATTATTAATGTTGAACGCTTTCATGAGCAACAACTCGTTTGCAAGAGAAATACGTTTTTCTTTTCTTTTTTTTACTTCACCATAAGAGCATGCTTTATATACACCTGTACATTAGTGCAGTCATGCACTGAGCAGAAAGTCAAAGTGATGAATTCAGCATTGGCTATCGCATCTATCCTGAAGGAGCAGATGGCTAAACACACACACACACACACAAACACGCACAAATCTGCGGTACCACCAGGAACATACAAAAAAAAAAAAAAAACATATAGAGCTTAATATAGCTGGCACGTCTGAAGGAGAATTTTTGTTTGGATTTGTTGCACCATAGTCAAAACTGGTCTAAGAATTGAGCTTATAATAATAATAATAATAATAAAAAAATCATAAAAAAAAAAAAATCTCACACACATATTTAGGTCTGACGTCAGTGATCTACATTGTCCACCTGTCCAAGGCATATTACACTGGAGGCAAAGTAAAAGACAAAATGTGTGTGTGTGTGTGTGTGTGTGTTGTTCCTGTCTTCTAGACATGGACATTTTGGGACATTTCTCCTGAGTCAGCAAAATATGAATAAATATAACTAAGCCAAACTAAAAATGACCAGAGGGAAACAAAAGACAAATTTAACAACACTTAGAAATTTAGTAGAATTTAACGACAGAATCATTAAACAGACTGTCAGTAACAGTCTAAAAGTCTTAATCTGAGTGTATATTTACTTTAGAGACTCTCACAACAGCTTTTCTGACCTTAAAAGACAATACAAAATAATAGGTAAAATTAAAAGCTCTAAAAGTGGGCGGCATGGTGGCTCAGTGGTTAGCACTGTCACCTCACAGCAAGAAGATAGCTGGTTTGAGTCCCGGCTGGGTCAGTCGGCATTTCTGTGTAGAGTTTGCATGTTCTCCCCGTGTTGGCGTGGGTTTCCTCCGGATGCTCCGGATTCCCCCGAAAGTACACATGCGCTATAGGTGAATTGAACACCTAAATTGGCCGTATGTATGTGTGTGTGTGTGTGAATGAGTGTGTATGGGTGTTTCTCAGTACTAGCAAAGAGCTTAGAATGACCAAGAGGCGACACTCAACAGAACGTTCCATTGCAACAGCAGCGCCCAGCAACAACCCTGCATTCCGCCATTTTGGAGTGAAAGCGGTCGGCTGTCCAATGGATCTTATTGCTGTCGCGATGGCAAGCAGCTGCTTTGTTTTTTATTTGTTAATTTAAAAAGTGTATTAAAGCTGAGATATAACCTGAAATACGACAATACAACACTTACAATCACAATCATAAGCACTTTATATAGTTTATTTCACAGACTTATAATATACTGTTGTTACATTGGAATTTTCATTGCAAAATGGCCGCCGCGCCATCTAGTGGCTGTTTCCCAAATCGCATTTGAGAGTTGCCTCTTGGTGATTCTATGCTCTTTGGTACTGGGTTGCAGCAGGAAGGGCATCGCTGTATAAAACATATGCTGGATAAGTTGGCGGTTCTCACACACACCTCAACTAAAAAGCAGAAGACCCTGTTAAACACTCCTGATCTCACATTAGTGAAGGCCTGTCCTCATATGTAGACATGCAGCATTTCTTTGTGTGTGTGTGTGGAGTCAGATACCAGGGTGTCTCTCTGATGTGGCTCAGCAGGATATGATCTCATCACCACAGGAAGTTCCAATTATCACTGAGATGAAATTACCCAGCAGGTCTGAGCTCGGGCTCCCTGTGGGACACACATGAAACTAAAGACATTGACTCACTGACTCACATGTATTTCTGACTTTTCAGCATCATTATTCCACTCTTCAGTGTCACACGACCCTTCAGAAATCATGCTAATATGATCATTTCATTCATTTTCCATCAGCTTAGTTCCTTATTTATCAGGAGTCGCTACAAGGGAATGAACCGTCAACTACTCCAGCATTTGTTTTACCTAGTGGATGCCCTTCCAGCTGCAACCCAGTACTGGGAAACACCCATACACCCTCATTCTCTCTCACACACACACACACTCATAAACAATTGCCAATTTAGTTTATCCAAATCACCTATAGCGCATGTGTTTGGACTGTGGGGGTAAAACAGGAGCACCCGGAGGAAACCAACGCCAACAAGAGGAGAACATGCAAAACTCCTCACAGAAATGCCATATAACCCAGCTGGGACTCAAACCAGCGACCTTCTTGCTGTGAGGCGACAGTGCTAACCACTGAGCCACCATGTAGCCATATGATCATTTAACGTTTAAGAAATGTTTCTGATTATTGTCGATGTTAAAAAACGCTTACTTGGATTAAAAATAAAGAGATTAATAATTAATTTGCAGGATGTTACTTTAATATGGGTTAAATCTGTTCCTGTTCAATAGGTTGTTTTCACATGGAAAGCATGGAAAATTGTTGGGCACGATGAATATTTTAATCCTCGAGTTTTATATGAGAATTGTGTCCTCAATCAGGTGGAAAGGATTGTAAACGATCCAACTCATTTATTGTTTCCACATTACGAACTTCTTCCCTCTGGTAGAAGATATAGAGTCTCAAAGTGTAGGTTAAACTGTTATAAGAAATCCTTTGTACCTGTTTCAGTGGGTTTATTTAATAAGAGTCTATCTTAATTAGCATTATACATTTTGTTACTGTTGTATTTTGTATTGTTTTTATTGCT
>NC_079458.1:5320913-5355913 GCF_903798145.1 Danio aesculapii
ACGTCCTCCGCCCGATCCGCGGTTTATTCGCGGAGTCCGCGGCTGAAACCGCCAACCGCGCATCTCTAATGCACATAAACCGTCTTTTGATGAATATGATGTTACATTCTCTATCTTTATTAACTCATTCTTCCATAGATGTAAAGTAAATTATTGACTGGCTGCTAAAGAATATAAACGTAAGAGAAAGGAAATAAAATAATCATACAAAATTCAAAACCAGAGAGATTTTATGAGAATGTCACACAAAACAGTTTACTTGCAACTGTTGGACAGATAGTGTTAGATAGTGACAGTGTTCAGGTATGATTTAAGGTTGGGTATGGATGGGACGTGTAATTTAAAATAATTTAACATAGCGAGCAAATGCAATAAAGGAGCGTCTTCAGTTATTAATACAGAACCGTCTAATATATGGCATAAGCATTAAGGGGTTATTAGAAGTGTTTGTGCTGTTTAAACGCAGCTTTTTTCAGGATTGGGGTAGGCTATTCATTATTTAAATTATTATTGTTGTTGTTATTATTATTGTTGTTATTATTCTTATTATTTTATAACATTTATTTAGGCTACTGCGCTTGAATAAGTCATCCGTGGTTCTAAATTAGTATTTCTTTTTAACACTCTGCCTGCCTTTAATTTTTCTAATTTTTGGGGTTCTGCCATGGTGTCTTTAGTTTGACCAGATTAATTGTTTTTATTGTTATGTAGTAGCTAGGCTTACTGCACGCCTTTATTTTTATATTATGAACGAAAAAAAATATATATTTTTTTTACTTTATTATTTAAAATGATTGGCGACCTCTAAAATATAGACTAAGCCGAAGGAGAATGAATGAATTGATGAATGAATGAAATATTTGACGTTTTTTTATACCTGTGCGGCTTGTACGCGGCAAACGCAAACGTGGCCGCGAGCTCTGGTGGCCGGTCGGTCAGAGCCAGCACCGCACGTCAAATACTGGTTGAGAGATGCTGGATGGCTGCCAATATTTGATGGGAACACCTCCGAAGTTCGCCGTCACCGTCACATCCCTACCACGTAGCGTAATGAGCACCTGCCCATTTAAGAGTCTGTGAATGGCACTGCAGAAGAACGTCTGTCGCTGAATCCGAGGAGTGAGGTTTACGCGATCACCAACTGGCTTCTGTTACATAAGGGCAAATATAAATGACCAAAAGACCATTTACTTGTTTTACTCATACTCATTTTATTACTTATAATGTCCAAGACACTGATATTAATATTAAATGCTACTTTTGTGCCTTTATTAGCTTTTTTTCTCGTCTATTTACTGGGTAAAAAATCTTAAATTATTCCATCTCCACCTGCTGGTGGAAAAGCAGCTGGCGATCTTCAATCTGCAATCTATTGCTTTTCCTGCAGTTCACGGATGTAATGTTGAATTTTAACAGTCGAATTTGAGCCACTGAATTTATGGAAGCGAATATTTGAACTGAAATAAAATGAACTGAAAATTACCTTTTGAATATTATACATCGTATTTTTAAAGGGTATTGAATATTTTGTAAGTGAATCCTGGAAATTGAAAATGAATTATTGAATTTATAAGTACGAAAACATGTTTGAAGTATTTTTAGTTGAACTATTCACAGCTTAAATAAACAGCTATGTTAAATTTCAGGACCTAAAAATACAAACCCTGCAATTCAAGTCATTAAAATGCAAGAACTTGTTAATACGGTGTATTATTTTTTTCAGTTTGTGCTATTCAACAAGCTTTTTAATTCAATACTTTTGGCATTGATTTTGTTCCATACTACTGATCCTTATGGCTGTTTCGCGCTTGCGCTCCAGTCTCCGTGTATCTGTGTTTGCACTGGGTGAAGAGCGGTAAACTGAGTGCAAACACAAGATACATGGAGACTGGATCGCGAAGCAGCCGTGAAGATCAGTCGAGTCATCCGCGCTCAGCGGCGCTTCAATTTTAACTTAGCGGGAATTAGACTGTTTTAAAACTTCAGTACCGGGACAACACGAGGGTGTGCTACAGAGGACTGCAGTGTTTATCGCTCACCAAGTTACATAGGCTGAAGCAGGGAAGCATCCCCTCTGTTTACCTGCTGCCATGAACTGAAGCCTAGGAGGACACTTGAGCATATTACTCTTACAGAGCTTGTGATGTTGTTTGATGCTAAATTGCTTTTAATTGTTTAAATTAAACGTACTGACTGATATTAAAGTGATGTTTACACCATATCTGTATTTTGAAATCTCATCAACAGCTGGAGGTTTGTAGTCCACAGCATGTCACTGCAATGTTTACAGTGCTGGTCCTATACTTCCGCGTTTCTTCCCACCACAGCCTCGCTTTGGTTCTTTAAAATGGCGGCCGCGTGAAATAAGCGTATTGCACACACACAGCCGGAAACAAATCATATACTGATTACATGGACTATATATATTCACCTCTCTCATACTCACACTCACACTCACTCACTCTCTCTCACACACACGCACACGCGCGCACACGCACGCACTCACACACACACACAGCTGAGTCTTGTTGTATGTTTATCGTTTCCTAGTCCAGTCTTGCCGTTTTTCCTATCCCTTGTTTTGTTCATTGTTTATCCAGTCTGCTGCCTGCACCGACCTCTGCCTGTGACCACGACTACGCTTTTGGATTACCCTCATAATACCATTTGTTCCTGTTGACCTTTGCCTGCCTGACTGAGCTGTAATAAACTTAATTTGGACCCTCACCTCCGTTGTCAGTTTACTCCTAGTGTTAAACTATAAATGCCTTGGTGAATATAACAAGAATTTTAATAGTAGTAGTACAACTTTTTGTCCTTGACACAAAATTTGTTATGGGCATCACCATGTTGCTGCAGACGTTCCATAAAAACAAACAATAAAAACAATACAAAATACAGTAGTTAATTAAGATGAACTCTTGTTAAATAAACCCACTGAAACAGGTACAAAGAATTTCTTATATCGGTTGAACCTACACTTAGGGACTCCATATCTCCTACCAGAGGGAAGCAGTTCATAATGTGGAATGAGTTGAATCATTCAGAATCCTTCTGGAATACATTTATTTTTTTATAACATTTTGTATTTTATTAAAAACACTTTTGTTATAGTAAAAAATTATTTTATATATTTTTTTAATATTTAATTATATTTATTTATATTTAATACTATAAATGCCTTGGTTCTGATTAAACTTTATATTTTATTTTTAAAAAGTTTTATTATTTTACATTTTTTATATATATATTTTAATACTAAATTGTATTAAATTCTATAAATGGTTTGCTGAAAGTAACAAGAGTTCACAAATCCATCATGCTTCATACTTTTTTTACAAAGACACTCATAAAGGTTTATAAGCACTTGAGGCTGAGTAAATAAATAGTAAGTGAATGTTCATTTTTTGGTGAACTGTCCCTTTAATGTGAAACAGAGGCACTGTTTTTTGTCCAATAGATTAATGACTGTAAATGTGTCTCGTAGTCTATGATCAGTTCAGTGACAGTCGGGTCTGACTCAACAGTACTGAGATTCAGAGAAAATGGACTGTAAATTGACATCAGATCAATCAAAATGAACTTTGCAGGCACTTTTCTCTGCTTCTCTGGCCTTGACACATTTAAAACTGCACAAATGCCTGGTGTGAAGCGATGTTTGTTTAGGGGACACTCACAGAGAATGTGTCATGGTGAGATTTAGCACTGAGGAATACTTTTTAAAACCAAACCCATGCCATGCTGCCGTCAAAAATATTCAATAAGCAGTTTCCATATGTCATGATTAGGGACAGACAGAATCTGCGGACATTTTTTGCTATTTATGCGCAGAATTTTATTACAAATCTGTAGATTTATGCGAATGATTTTGGGAGTCTCATAACTGAAACCTTAATATATGAACTAAAAAAATCCCTTTTTAACTTATATTTAATGTTTACAATGCAAATCCAATTAGATTCAGTTTATTTGGTAAACAAAGCAAGTCTCTCATATAATATAACTACTAAGAGACAGAAAATATTACCGTACAAACTGCATTGTAAATAAATTATATGAACATCTTCATATTAGTCAATAATTATACTGAAATTATTTAAAAAAAAACTGAATTAATATAGATATAACACACATTTACACAAATAAATAAACAGAATCAATGATGGGCTAAAAATCTGCAGAAATTCTGTGTGGGCCTAGTCATGATTCGCAACTATTTTCTGTTTATTAATGGTTATGAATTGCATTACCTGACTTCTGCTCTGTCGATTTTTGATGTTAAAAATTCAACTCTACAATTAAACAAAGTGACTTTTATTGACATTTCAGTAGTTTGAAACAACATAATGTATGAGAAATAACATAGAGAGAGAAATAAGTCTGTAAATTAACAGGGAAAAGTACTATTATCAGGTTTTTGTTCCCTAATCCACAACACTAACTATAATAATATAATATGATATGATAATATACCACTTCAAACTATTAAAAATGTCAATAAAAGTCAATAAAACTTTAAAATTTGTTGGAGGAAAGATCAAGCTCCCATAATGCAATTCAAATGCATAAATAAAAAAACATGAATCACTAAATAAAGAACACTGAGGTACAGATATCAGTCTGTCAAATAAAACAGCTGTCATCCCAACTCACTAGTGTAAACAGAAGCTTGCAACTCTTTCCCCGCCTCAAATATAATTGAAATAAAAGCAAGTGCAATTTATGAATAAATATAATAGAATAAAAAATAACTATAAAATAAAATGAATTAAACAATCAAACAATAAAATAAATATAATTAAGATAAATAAATATTAAATATCAAGATAAATATTATAATAAATGAAAAACTTCAAATAAGAAAATCAAAAACGTTGGCTTGGTGACAGACTTCTTATTTTTTATTCCAGTTAAATCACACAAAATTTAATTTGGTAGTTCAAAAATAAAATAAAATGTCAAAAATTTTAAATTAAACATTAGCTTAAATTTTAAAACTTATTGCTGCCTTGACTAACTACTAAATAAATAAACTTAATACATGAAATATTATGTTAAATTCGTTCATTTTCCTTCGGTTTAGTCCCTTTATTTATCAGGGGTCGCCACAGTGGAATGAACCGCCAATTTATCCAGCATATGTTTTACACAGCGGATGCCCTTCCGGCTGCAACCCCATTACTGGCAAATATCCATACACACTCATTCACACACATACACTACTGACAGTTTAGTTTACCCAATTCCGCTATAGCACATGTGTTTGGTCCATTCAAAAGCTACACAGAAATGCCAACTGACCCAGCCGGGAACCAGCGACCTTCTTGCTGTGAGGTGATCGTGTTACCCACTGTGCCACCGTGACACCTCTAACTAACTTGTAAATAAATAAATAAAAAAATGTAATGTATTAAATGGTATATCTATCTATCTATCTATCTATCTATATATATATATATATATATATATATATATATATATATATATATATATATCTATATATATATATATATATATATATCTATATATATATATATATATCTATATATATATATATATATATATATATATCTAAATATATATATATATATTTATATATATATATATATCTATATATATATATATATATATATATCTATATATATATATATATATATATATCTATATATATATATATATATATATATCTATATATATATATATCTATATATATATATATATATATCTATATATATATATATATATATATATATATATATATATATATATATATATATATATATATATATATATATGTATATATATACTGACAGTATATATATATATTAAAACTTATAAAATATTATAAAATTGATATAAAACAAAAATAAAAATGTCAGCACATAATACATTGTAGAAATAAAGTGACTATAAAGTAAAGTAACGTCTGTCTGTCTGTATAGTGGACGCTGGAGCTCTATTTTTGAGTGTTTTTGAGCATGTGCCAGTTCTGTCTGCTGTATCTGGAAAGCAGATCTCAAGCAGGTGTCCAAATAAGACTGTAAATCTCTGCTTTTCTCCAGCAATATGTCACTTGAAATCAAGCCACAAAAAGCACATGATTCACTTGTACTTTTCCTCACACTGGGGCGCACACACACACAACACACACACACACGCACACGCACGCACACGCACGCACACGCACACGCACGCACACGCACGCACACGCACACGGAGAGAGAGAGAGAGAGAGAGACACGTCTAATTACACATGAACCACACCAATAAGAAGAAATATGTTTGATTTTTATATTGATGACCAATTTGATCAGAAAAAGATCAGATAATCCGAGCATTTCCAATATTAAGCCCTGTGAAAGTAATGGGAATGTATTTATGTAACTCATGATGGGTCAAAAACATTCACATTTTTAAAATCTACATATTAATATTACACGAAATTAAGATAAACATTGCTTTAAATGTTCATTCATTCATTTTCCTTCAGCTTAGTCCATTATTTATCAGGGGTCGCCACAGCAGAATGAACTGCCAACTATTCCAGCATATGTTTTATGCAGCGGATATCCTTCCAGCTGCAACCCAGTACTGGGAAACACCCATACACTCTCACTCATACACTACAGACAATTAATTCATCCAATTCACCTATAGCGCATGTGTTAGGACTGTGGGGGAAACCGGAGCACCCAGAGGAAACCCACACCAACACAGGGAGAACTTGAAAACTCCACATAGAAATGCCAACTGATCCAGCCGGGACTCGAACCAGCGACCTTCTTGCTGTGAGGCGACAGTGCTAACCACTGAACCACCGTGCCACCCATAACTTTATTAAAGTTATTATATATATACTGATAAATACCCTGCAGTTCTACAGTATATAGGTGATGTGTGTATGTGGAGATGTTCAGTGAGGTGTGTTTGTGTATTAAGTTCCCTCCTAATGGGTCAGTATGAGGGTTAAAGTATTGAATCCTCCCTCAGGTATGAGTTCCAGTTGTCCATTGCTCAGATATGATGTGGAGGAGATGATGATTGATCTCTGTGTGATGCGTTATGAAGCACACATTAGAGGACTCCTGCTCAATAACCTTCAAGAGGCACAGCAACTGTATTAGAGACAGGGCGCTCAGTGTGTGTGTGTGTGTGTTGACATATGCAGTGTGTGTGTTTTTGTTCATATTTTGGTGCACATATTTGAATGTGTGCATGCATGTGTTGGCATATGCAGTGTGTTTGTGTGCACATTTTTGGTTGGCATATGCAGTGTTTGTGTACATGTATTTGTGTGTGTGTGTGTGTGTGTGTGTGTGTGTGTGTGTGTGTTTGTTTGCACATTTTTGGTTGGCATATGCAGTGTTTGTGTGTATGTATTTGTGTACATGTATTTGTATGTGTGTGTGTGTGTTTGTTTGCACATTTTTGGTTGGCATATGCAGTGTTTGTGTGTATGTATTTGTGTACATGTATTTGTATGTGTGTGTGTGTGTTTGTTTGCACATTTTTGGTTGGCATATGCAGAGTTTGTGTGTATGTATTTGTGTACATGTATTTGTGTGTGTGTGTTTGTGTGCACATATTTGAATGTGTGCATGCATGTGTTGGCATATGCAGTGTGTGTGTTTGTGTGCACATTTTTGGTTGGCATATACTGTGTTTGTGTGTATGTATTTGTGTACATGTATTTGTGTGTGTGTGTTTGTGTGCATATGTTTGCATATTTTGTGTGTGTGTGTGTGTGTGTCTGTATGTGTGCATGCATGTGTTTGTGTGCATGTGTTGGCATATGCAGTGCGTGCGTGTGTGTGTGTGTGTGTGTGTGTGTGTGTGTGTGTGTGCATGCATGTGTTGGCATATGCAGTGCGTGTGTGTGTGTGTGTGCATGCATGTGTTGGCATATGCAGTGTGTGTGTGTGTGTGTATGTGTGCATGTTTGAATGTGTGCATGCATGTGTTGGCATATGGAAAGTGTGCGTGTGTGTGTTTGTGTGCACATTTTTGGTTGGCATATGCAGTGTTTGTGTGTATGTATTTGTGTACATGTATTTGTGTGTGTGTGTGTGTGCATATGTTTGCATATTTTGTGTGTGTGTGTGTGTGTGTGTGTGTGTGTGTGTGTGTGTGTGTGTGTGTGTGTGTGTGTCTGTATGTGTGCATGTTTGAATGTGTGCATGCATGTGTTTGTGTGCATGTGTTGGCATATGCAGTGTGTGTGTGTGTGTGTGTGTGTTTACATTTCTGAATGTGTGCATGCACGTGTTGGCATATGCAGTGTTTGTGTGCATGTATTTGTGTACATGTATTTGTGTGTGTGTGTGTATTTGTGTACATGTATTTGTGTGTGTGTGTGTGTGTGTGTGTGCATATGTTTGCATATTTTGTGTGTGTGTGTGCATGTTTGAATGTGTGCATGTATGTGTTTGTGTGCATGTGTTGGCATATGCAGTGTGTGTGTGTGTGTGTGTGTGTGTGTACATTTTTGAATGTGTGCATGCACGTGTTGGCATATGCAGTGTTTGTGTGCATGTATTTGTGTGTGTGTGTGTGTGTGTGTGTGTGTGTGTGTGTGTGTGTGTGTGTGTGTGCATCTTTGAATGTGTGCATGTATGTGTTCGTGTGCATGTGTTGGCATATGCAGTGTGTGTATGTGTGTGTGTGTGTGCACATTTTTGAATGTGTGCATGCACATGTTGGCATATGCAGTGTTTGTGTGCATGTATTTGTGTACATGTGTTTGTGTGAGTGTGTGTGTGTGTGTGTGTGTGTGTGTGTGTGTGTGTGTGTGTGTGTGTGTGTGTGTGTGTGTGCGCGCATGTTCGTTGTATGTGCGTGTTTGTGTCTGTGTTTGCATGTACAGTGTCTGTTGTGTTGTGACTGTTTGTCATGTGTGCGTGAGTGAGTGAGTGAGTGAGTGAGTGAGTGAATAACATGTAGATGATGGTTGAGCTCATAAACGTTTGACTCTTCAGGCGTGTAGTGAATGTATAGCGAGAGCAGCTTTAAATCACGCCAGCGTTTCTCCTTCATTCACCTCTGCTCGTCCTCCTCCTCTGTGTCTCCTGATATATTGGAGATCACTGGAGTGTTACTGTAGGTTACTGAGAGCTCATGCAGGACCAGACAGAAAACAATACTGAGACGCTTCTGAGCAAACGGCACATTCTCTATTTTCAGTTTATTCATGACAATCTGCATTTGCAAAACGTTATTATTATTATCAGTATTATTCATTATATGCATATTTATATGTGGTTTAATAAAAGCAAGTTTAGATCTGTCCACCTGTCGGGTTTTGGAGACGTCTCCATCACCACATAGGGCATGAAAACAGGACGTGTGTTTGGATACAACCACACTTCGTTATTATTGTTCATTTATTCGTTTGCTGGAAATTAGAACTGGATTTAGAAATAGTTCTGAAACAAATATTTGCGCTTAAACTAAATTAATTATGTAGACTGATGGATGTCTTCAGTGGAGTAAGTACAACACAGTTTCCTTATCCACGAAAGTAAAGGAGTTGAGTAAAGAGAAAGTAAAGAGGCTGAATGGAGGAGGCTCGTTCTTTATCATTGTGCTGCAGATGCTCTGTTTAACTGTTTTCTCGCTAGTGAAGCGTTCAGTTTTTCCACTAACAAAAGCTGCGTCTGATATCACACACTTTCATACTATATAGTACGCTACAATCAGTATGCGAGCAGAGTAGTACATCCGAATTCATCGAATTCAAAAAACAGTATGCGAGAAGTACCCGGATGACCTACTACTTCTGGCGAGATCCTGAAGTGTGCACTGGATGGACGCTTGGATATCCCATAATGCACTGCGAGAGAATTCATGAATGGGAGTGAAGCAACTCAACTGACGCAGGTAGGTCACGTGATGATGACAAAATGGCGGATGTAGTATGTCTGAGTTCCATTCATACTACTCGCATTCATACTGTATAGAACGTACTTTTCTAACAGCCGAGTAGTAAATTCAAATGCAGTATCTACTGAGTAGTAGGGGATTTGGGACGCAGCCAAAATCCGCCATGTAAATAGCAAATGCACCATGGTGTGACGCAACTGACTCTTAAAGGAAATGGGAGATGAGACACTGATTGGTTTAATGCCTGTTATGCTCAAAACACAGCCATAACTCATTAAGAGAATAAGCACAGCCCTGTTAGACCATGCGCCAGGGAGCAGAACGTATTTTTCCATGCTTAAAATAGCAACAGTGGATTCAGACACGCACGTAATGATTTTGCGCCATGAGCTTTAGACTTTGCGCTTAGATCATTAAAATAGAGCCCTCATGCTGCGTTCACACCTGACGCGGAAGAAGCGTCAAGCGCGAGTGATTTACATGTTAAGTCAATGCAAAGATGCGAATAGACATCCTGCAGCACGATACGCACGAATGAGGTGACGCGAATGACACAATTCGCACAAATGACTTGATTCGCACGAATAAAACTATCAAGCGCGTTTGACTGGCTTAACTCATGTATTGCGCAAATCGCTCGAGTTGGAAAATCTGAACTTTAGCAGACATTTGCGCTGCGTTAACCAATCAGGAGCTTTCTCTTGTAGGGGCGTGATTATGACGTAGCGCCTGTTGTTGGTGTCCGGGTGTGAAAATCCTCCTGCCGACACCGGACAACAGTTCATCAAACTGGGCTTGGCTCAGTCTGAACACTGCTGAAAGCTTCCATCATCCAGGTATAGTTTCTGGAGGAGTTTATGAACTCACAGAGCTGGGTGCACCTCTGAAAGGATCTAGTGCACTCAGACACAGCTCCAAACAATTCCACGCTGTTTTTCAGCCTTCCTAAAGCACATAAACACAGCTATTCTCTCAATAAAATCCATGTTAGCCATTTAGCAATGAAGCTAGAGTCACCAGGCAGACAGAAGCTCCACCCATGATGCGAATCCGCATCTATTGTGAATTTGACGTGCGAATGAAGCAGATTTGTCACACGAATGAAGCGAGTAAACTCAAAATGTCCACGCGTCTATTTACACGCGAATATCATGAATTATCCGTGTGTACCGCGTCTGGTGTGAACACGCCATCAGATTACATCTGTCTGAGGTTTTGGGTGTGGCTAACATATTTAACCCCGCCCCTCCAGCTGTCAGTTTGACAACAAACAGAAATGGCGAGGAGGAGGAGTCTGATAGGTTGTATAAACTCTCCCCAAATCTTTCTGAATGAAATGCCTACTTTACTACATCCAATCAGCTCGCAGTAGAAACAAACAAGCCACACCCACTGTTTTCTCATGTAATATTCCGTTTCTCTAAGATCTGCGTCACAATACGAAAAAAAAAAATGGTTGCAGCTTCCAGTTCATGTAGACTTTAGAGCAGTCCTCAACACTCAAGGCTCAATTTTCAGCATTAGTATTATTATATATATTATTTTACATTTTTAAAGTTGCTCTCCTTGTTGTTTAGGAAAATACTCAAAACATCGATTCTTTAAAAAGGCCTATTTGGCATCTATCAGCCATCAGTCACCTTATTTGCTAAATATCAGACCTGAACTGGACATTAAAAACACTCGTTTGACCACTAATTGTGTCCACGCACACACACATTAATTTGTGTGTGTGTGTGTGTGTGTGTGTGTGTGTTTGTCATGTGAGTGCATTTGTTATGCGTGTTTATGTGCTTGTGTATTTGTCTGTTTTTTGTGCATTTGTATATGTGTGTGTTTGTCTCTTGTGTGTATGTGTGTGTTATAGTTGCTGTCCCTGTTGTTCGGGACAGACTCAAAACAATTGATTCTTTAAATCATCTATCAGCCATCAGTCACCTTATTTGCCAAATATCGGTCAGAACTGGACATTAAAAACACACGTTTGCCCGCTAATTGACAGTGTGATGTATATGCAGCTACATGCATGGTAATGTCCACGCACGCACACCCACACATACACAGTAGTGATACAGTAAAGCTTGGCTGACAACACGGTGAATGAACTGTGGGCTGTTATTGACCCGCGACTCACATCTGGACAATGGAGATGAATCCTCCAGCGCTCAGTAATGTCTAGATCTATACGCCAGCAGAGCGCCATTGTGCATCTACATGATTTACAGCATCATTTGAAAACATTCAGTAAAATATCAATATTTTTATAAATGTAATAACATTTTATTCTTGATAATGTGAACATTAGAGGAACATTTCATTCAGTCGTTATTAAAATAATTAAAAATCTGTGTTTATTTGAATGTTCCCTCAACATTTTCAAGAGCCCTGTTTCTAGTTTTTATTTATGCAAAGTTATGCAAATGTTGAGGATAATTCCATGAGTTATTTTATAAAAAACATCTATAAACAACATAGTGAGAACATTGGTTTGGTTTTGAGAGTTCTTTCAACAACTGAAAACACACAGTTTAATTTTAGAAAGGTTTTCTGATGGTTATGTGTGCGTTAGTGAAACGTTCCATCTAATTGATTCAAATAATTGTGAGAATGTTACATTTGAATGTTTTCTCTCTCTCTTTTTTTGTTTTGTTTACTTTTTATATAAGATTTTTCAATATATTTTTTACAGAACAACCCCTTCCCCAACAATTTAATCCCTTACAGATGAGGGGATACATATAAAAAATAATAACAATTAAATTGTTATGAAATTATTAAAAAAAGAAAGAGAAAAAAGAAAATCAATTAAAAGAAAATAATAAAAACTAAATAAATAAATAAAAGGTACTGCCATCATAAATACTTTACAGGGGATACATTTGTACATCAAGTCACTTTGTGTTGCATTGTAGTTACCTCAACTTAACAGTGATGATAGGTTAAGTAACCTCTAAATATACATATCTAAATATGTCGTAATCAGGGCCGGAGTGGGACTCCTTTTCAGCCCTGGAGTTTTAAGCCTTAGACCGGCCCACCTCAGTTCACGACTGACTAGGTTAAAATAAGGTCATTTCCAATTCAGTTTCTAATGACACTATCACATCTTTTTCAAGGCTGCTTTAGAACTTCAAATGTTTTGGAAGCATTTAAAGGGTACATTAAACATTAAAGGGTAGCTAAATCTCCAACTTTTTTTTTTTTTTTTTTTTAAATGTCTGGATAAAAAAAAAAAAACTTTTACCCCTTTGAACACAATATACTGTATATTTTTTGAGAAAAATTACAAATATTTTGGAGCAGTAAACATGTCAGGTTGAATAATTCAAATGAATCATTGACTTCTGCTGTCTTCATTTGTTTCAAAAAATTTTTTTAATATAATTTATAATCTTTTCTGCTGGAGATACTGTTGTCCTAAAAAACAAACACAAAAAAAAACATAAATAAAAAATATCTTACACAGAAACACAGATATACATACAGTTGAAGTTAGAATTATTAGCCCCCCTTTGAATTTTTTTTTTCTTTTTTCAATATTTCCCAAATGATGTTTAACAGAGCATGGAAATCACAGTATCTCTGATAATATTTTTTCTTCTGGAGAAAGTCTTATTTTTTTATTTCGGCTAGAATAAAAGCAGTTTTTAATTTTTAAAGAGCCATTTTAAGGTCAAAATTATTAGCCCCTTTAAGCTATATATTTTTTACGATAGTCTACAGAACAAACCATCATTATACAATAACAATAATTACCCTAACCTGCCTAGTTAACCTAATTAAGTCTGTAAATCTCTCCTTAAGCTATAGAAGTGTCTTGAGAAATATCTAGTCAAATATTATATTGTCATCATGGCAAAGATAAAATAAATCAGTTATTAGAAATAAGTTATTAAACTATTATGTTTAGAAATGTTGAAAAAAAATCTCACATTTATATATATATATATATATATATATATATATATATATATATATATATATATATATATATATATATATATATATATATTATGTAATAATTGATTTTGCCAATCATGTATCTCAATTTCATCTAAAACACTCAAAAGAGAATATAAAGTACATCATCCCCAAATATGCTGATAAACCAATTTCTACAGTCAAGCTGGAAAATGGCCATGGATTTTCTATATATGCAAACAAATTCCTGTAATACAAGCTCAAGCCACTTCCTCAGCTGAACCTGATATACACACACACACACACACACACACACACACACACACACACACACACACAACAGCAGTGTATGCACACAACAGGGTATTTGTTTTCAAATATTTGACCATATACAGTTGAAGTCAGAATTATTCGCCTGTTTCTTTAGCAAATATTTCCCAAACTATGTTTAACAGAGCAAGGAATTTTTCACAGTATTTCCTGTAATATTTTTTCTTCTGGAGAAAGTCTTATTTGTTTAATTTCGGCTAGAATAAAAGCAGTTTTTAAGGTCAATAATATCAGTTATACCGTATAAAACCATCATTATACAATGACTTGCCTAATTACCCTAACTTGCCTAATTAACCTAGTTAAGCCTTTAAATGTCACTTTAAGCTGTATAGAAGTGTCTTGAAGAATATCTAGTCAAATATTATTTACTGTTATCATGGCAAAGATAAAATAAATCAGTTATTAGAAATGAGTTATTAAAACTATTATGATTAGAAATGTGTTGAAAAAAATCTCTCTGTTAAACAGAAATTGGGGGAAAAATATACTTGGGGGGCTAATAAGTCAGGAGGACTAATAATTCTGACTTTAACTGTATTTATATATCTCAGGTCTAAAATATGAGTGCTTGTCGATCATATTTAAGCCATATCAATCAAAGGCATCTCATCTCTGCAGCAGCTCCTGTTAAGACCACATCAGACTGAACGCCAGCATCTGTTATCATCAGCTGGAAAAAACACAAGCCTGCGTTTAAACCAAAACTACCAAGGACGTGATTAAGAAACAAGCTCCTTCATCTGGCATCGCAAGCATAAAAGATTGATAAGAGCAGCAGGATTATGAGCTATAAATGCAGAAACTGCTACTGTAAGGTGCAAGACTTTAAGCCGTGGACTGAGAAGCATGCGGAGGGGGCTAGTGCGTAATGCTGCACGCTAGCACGCAGCTACATGCAGAAATATGAGGCGGATGGTGATGCAATGAGTGGTTCTGGGAGAAAAAAAAAGCTCTGGTGAACTGGGTCAGAGACTGCAATCGTGCAACTTCATACACTCGCTGCAACAGTCTGCAAACACACACATGCACATTCATTTTACTTCGGCTTACTCTCTTATTTATCAGGGGTCACCACAGCGGAATGAACCACCAACTATTCCAGCATATGTTTTTCTTGCTGTAAGGCAACCGTGCTAACCACTGAGCCACCGTGCCGCCTCCTAAACCCAACTCTCATGATAAAATTTGAATGTCAAAAACCCTATTAATGATGGTTTTAAGCAGTTTGAATTATAAGGACATCAGCTATGTCCTCATAAACCAAGCTTAATAGAGTACTAATGTCATGCCAATGTCACTGTACAAACAACGGTCCTTGTAAACCACCAAAACCAGTACACACACACACATACATGTAAGGTGCTGCAGTAAATATTGGCTTCACTCCTGCTTATGGATGATCCAGAACAGGTCAACTCTTCAAAAAGCAGCTCAGTCTTTAACTACTGCAGAATGAAGGACAAATATGAGGATTTGTTAATTATTCATGTACCTGCAGCACTCACTATAAAAGCACGATGTCTGTTTAAAAGCCCTGGAGTCTTACTTTTAAAATAAATAAATCAGTTAAAAAACGTAAATGAAATAAAATAAATAATAAAAATTATA
Organism: Danio aesculapii; assembly: GCF_903798145.1. Lineage (NCBI taxonomy): Eukaryota > Metazoa > Chordata > Actinopteri > Cypriniformes > Danionidae > Danio > Danio aesculapii. The sequence goes on from NC_079458.1 coordinate 5,336,655, forward strand.
TATATAAATTTGAATAATTTAAAAAATATTTCCCAAGTGCACATTTTTAACATAATATTTGTAATATCTTATTGCTGAAGACATTTTTTTTGTCATTTCCATGATGATGGTTCATAATATTTGACTACTTATATTGCAAATTCTAGCATTCCACTTAAAGTACAATTTAAAGGCCTAACTAGGTTAACTGTGTTAATTAGGATAGGTTAATTAGAAAAATTATTATAATAAAATATAATAAAATATAATGTAATGTAATGTAATGTAATATAATATAATATAATACAAAATAATACAATATAATATAATAAAAAATCATAAAATAAAATAATAATAATATATAATATAATATAAAATAAAATAATAATATAATATAATATAATATAATATAATATAAAATCATAAAATAATATAATATAATACAAAATAATACAATATAATATAATAAAAAATCATAAAATAAAATAATAATATAATATAATATAATATAATATAAAATCATAAAATAATATAATATAATATAATATAAAATCATAAAATAATATAATATAATATAATATAATATAATATAAAATCATAAAATAATATAATATAATATAATATAATATAATATAATATAATATAATATAATATAATATAATATAATATAATATAAAATAATATAATATAATATAATATAATATAAAATCATAAAATAATATAATATAATATAATATAATATAATCTGATTTTATTCTAGGTAAACTAAAAGATATCTTTATTCTCCAGAGGAAAAATATATATTAGGAAAAAATACTGTGAAAAATAATAATTAATAATTAGGGTTATTAATTTTCTCTTTAACTGTATATATTGTACACTGTCAACAATTTCCTGTAGAATCAGCAGTAACTTTCTGTAAATCAATTACAGCAAAAACACTGTATTTACATTTATGTACAGTATTGTATTGACCTTATTCTTGAATGCGGAAGTGCGCTTGTTTTTGTGCTTGTTTTAGAATCTTCGATTGAGTTGCCTATGGGAGAACTGATAAACCGCAGAAAACGGTCAAACTACTTGATCTATAAACAAGTGTCTGCATGACTATACAGACCAAGTAGAATAATATAATAAGAAAAAGTCAGTTTGGAAAACATCAAGCAGTAAAACGAGCTGTTTTAACGTCTAAAAATAAATGGAAGTGAATTAAACTGGAAGTCTCAGTGCCAGAAAGATTCAAATAGCTGCACACGCTCATATACGCAAAGAATAGGGTGAATATCTTCACTGTAATATAAACAGATTTTCACAATGCAACTTTAAAATACAGTAACATACTGCATAACTGTCCTACAGTAAAATACAGTTCATATTACAGTTCAATACTGTCATTTGCAAAAACCGTTAACAGTGTAATCAATGTCAATGAAGTTACCATATACAGTGCTCAGCATATATAAGTACACCCCTCACAAATCTCTCTTTTAAATGTATATTTTTAATAGGAAGCTGTACAATATTATATTTGTGCATAAACATTAGATTAGCTGATACCAAATATGGAGCTTATCTAACAAAATAACTTATGATAATGGTCCAAAAACTAGTACACCCAAATTTGCATGTTATAGAAAAATTCATTCATTCATGTTCTTTTTCGGCTTAGTCCCTTTATTAATCTGGGGTCACCACAGCGGAATGAACCGCCAACTTACCCAGCAGATCTTTTACACAGCGGATGCCCTTCCAGCTGCAACCCATCACTGGGAAATCATTTTTATAAAAAATATTGAATACAAATTATAAAAAAGAGGCAAAAAAATCAAGAGAAGCAAAACTATTAAAAATGTAGTTGAAATTTTGTAGGTTGTAATTTATTTTTGCAATATTCCACTTGAATTTAAGTGCTTTATCTTTCAATTTCTAAAGATGTTTGGTGACTAAAATATTATTTTAATAAATATATCTGTTTAATAAATCTGTTTTGTTTAAATGCACCAAAATACACTGCCTTTATTCACTGAGAAATGGAGAAAACATTCATTTTCAGAATGGGGTGTACTCATATATGCTGAGTACTGTATGATTCTTTGCACAATAAAGGGTTAATAAACTATATGTTTAATTACTCAGTTACTAAAACCATCACAATAATTCATATTTGCAAGAATAGAGTATCTAGATTGACTAATTCTGTAAAAAACAACCATATTGCACAATGGAAAAATCTTATAGAGTTTCAACACACAAACTTTAACCTTTCATCGCACTGACTACCAGCAAGTCGAGGAGCTGTTTTAAATACTCTCCATAAAGTTTTTAGCACACCTTGTGATGGGATCAGAGTGCACAGATCTACTAATTACTCATTTAGCTGCTGCAGTCATTTACAGTACACTAATTATCTGAGGTGATGGCTCGTATTTAAGAAAAAAAAATAGTTATTCGATCAGTGCATATGCAGCATTTCAGTTTCAACCTTTCCAACCACCTTATGTTAACACAAAGCTAAATAACACAAAGCAAAATATAAATCTATATTCTCTGAATGACCATGTCTGAATGTTCTGTTTTAAAATAAGGATGTCCATGTAAATAAAAACATTTCAGATTAAACATTTTATGAATGAGCTCTAAATAATACGCTAGTGTTAGAACACTTGAGCTTTAAAATCCTAAATGTTTTATGAAAATTCAACTCTACAGATTAACAGTGACTTTTATTGACATTTTAGTAGTTTAAAATCATTTAATGTGTTAGAAATAATATAGAGAGAAGTTAGTCTGTAAAATATACTGTCAGTTTATTACAAAGTTTTTGTAATATTGACAATATATGACTTTAAACTATTAAAAATGTTCATAAAAGTCTTTTTTTTGTACTTTTCAACGTTGAAAATTGTTGGACGAAAGATGAAGGTCTCATAATGTAATTTAAACGCAGAAAAAACAGAAAAAAATACAAACATTAATCACAAAATACTGATATTTTTACAGTGAAGTTCACTGGGTTCAACTATTTCACTAAGAGGCTTCACCTACACTGTAAAAAATAAATCCGTAAAATTTACAGTAAAAAACAGCACCTGTGGCGTTTACCGTTACTTTAAAATAGTTAAAAATATGTTAAAAATATGGTACAAACCGTGAAAGTAATTCCTCATTTTTACAGTAATATACCGTAATATATAAACAATATATATCTACAGTAATATACAGTCATATAATTTATAGATGTGATATGTCTGTATTTTGAATTACCAACATCTTCACATCTTTTGTTACACAGTTAAACATGTTAACACAGCCATATGCAGGTGGTGATGAGGAAGTTACATAATGAACCAATGCTCATCACTAACGACTTTTCCCACAAGCAGAAAGGTGTATCAGTGAATAGAAGGTGCTCAGTGTCATTCACACAGCTACTAAACACCAGTATAGTAACACACATGAAATTAAAGTCATGAAATAAACATTGTTTATCAACATTAGATGTAACATAAATCTGTATCTGTAAAATGTACAGAACTGATGGGGAAACAACTAAAAAGATCCATAGTAATGTCAACAAAAAGCATAGAAAGTAATGTGCCATGCAGGGAATTCTGGGAAAGTCAATTTATGGTTATTCGCCGTATTTATTAAGAAATTATACTGTCAACTAGGTTACAGATTTTTACTGTAGCATTTTTACTGTTTTTTTACCGTTGAAATCACGACCATTTTTTCCAGTGTAGCATTAACTAACTAGCAAAAGTATGTTTTATAAATGATTCAACATTCTGTTCCTGGATCAATGTTACTGGAAGGACATTTCATCTTTGTAGATTGTTATAAGAATGCTCTCTATTGGCTTAAATAAACTTTGCAAGTTAGTTAAGTATGTTGATACCAAGACTTGATTTGTCTAATTGGAAAAAAATCCTATTAGAATTGTCCAAATCAGTACAATCAAACTCATCATCAAACAACTTACATTAACCCAGTTAACATTTAAGAAAACAATATTTATTTGAGGGGCGACGCAGTGGCGCAGTAGGTAGTGCTGTCGCCTCACAGCATGAAGGTAGCTGGTTCGAGCCTCGGCTGGGTCAGTTGGCGTTTCCCCCACAGTCCAAAGACATGCGGTACAGGTGAATTGGGTAGGCTAAATTGTCCGTAGTGTATGAGTGCGAATGAGTGTGTATATGTTTCCCAGTGATGGGTTGCAGCTGAAAGGGCATCCGCTGCGTAAAACAAATGCTGGATAAGTTGGCGGTTCATTCCGCTGTGGCGACCCAATAAAGGGACTAATCCGAAATGAAAATGAATGAATGAATGAATATTTATGTGTTCCTGGGACAGTCAAAATGTCCGTTTTTTTAATGTTTCAAAATCTTTATGCAAATGTTGCGTTTTATCATCACATGGACGCTCAATGAATGTTTTAAACAAGTAACAACAACATTATAAGAACTTTCAAATAAAAACTGTTTCCAAAAAAAATGAAGATTCTGCTAATGTTAGTGGAAGAACATACTGGAAGTTCATTTCATAACTATAACAAAACCTTGCTAGAGCATTCCTCGATAGCTAGACAATTATGTTCATCGAGTAAGCAAGAATACTGTTAAAAGTATACTCAATCTAAAGGACGTCTCAGAGTTTGAACCAACAACCTGTCAGTTACCAGCCAACCTATTACACACAATAGCTATAGGAAATCGTTTAATGAGTTAACAAGACTATATTATTGTTGATCTGTCCTTTCAAAAAAGTATACTCTGTAATATCTGTACTTTTGCTTTAAAAAAAGAAGCAGAAACTCAAAGGCATCTAAAGATTTCACAACCCAGGCTCATTCTGAATACGTACCCTTATAAACATTTCTGGAGAGCGTTGAATACGTGCCAGGAGCTACATTTTTTTGCAGGTTTTTTTTTTCGCGAATCCACCAGAGGTCGCTGTGTACGCTTTTTGAGATCTCAAATTTCTCTCACGAGTGCCGTTTGCACCTGTTGTTTTCATGTAAATCCACCACAGTGGTTTCAAAAGCAATACAGAAAAAGAAAAGCCCTTGCGGCTGCCTGATTTTTTTTACCCCGTTTTCAGATTTTACCACGCTCTCAGCCTGTTATTTACTTGCTTATTTAATTTTTTTTGTTTTTGTCTTACCTGCTTTCTGGAACCATTCTTTGCCGGACTCGAACCTCATTGTCACGGTCAACTCCACTCTTTGTCTCAAATTCTCCAGCGTATGCGGCGAGCCACTGGGCAAACTGATAACAACGGAAAAGCCGTCCACACGGAGGTAAGTGGTCAGCTGATAAGCGTGAAAAGGAATGGCGTCATACCTCCCCATAGCGTTTATTTTAAATACGATCCTCTGCCTACATAATTCGCGATCACCAGAAATGTAAATACAGTAGGGTTTTGTTTTCAGAATGAGCTTGTGTTGGGATTTTAACCTACAACTTCTCAGTTATCGACAATCATTGATAAAAAATAAGACTAAAAGCTGCCAATCAGCTGCTTTAAACAACATTTCAGCGACTGTTTGGTCTAATGAGCGCTGGACTGAGGAGCTGTCTAGAGCTGCTCGATTTGTTTAGTTGACAAAAAAAAATTCTAGAATTTTCTAAATCAGTATGGATCAAACAACTTATGCTAACCAAGCTAAGAAAATTGTATATAATGTACTCAAAACTTTCAAAATGTCAATTTTAAAACACAAAAATGCTCCATAAATGTTTACTCAAATGTTGTTTTGTCATTTTGAAAACATTACAGGAATGTTGTCTGAACGTTTGAACCCCCACAAAGAACTTTCAAATAAAAATGCTTACAAAAACATTCCATAAACGACAAATAAACGTTCTGTTAATGTCACTGGAAGAACATTAGCTTAAAACGTTAACAAAACCTTCCCGTTCCCTGATAGATTGGAAATTGTTTAACTGTTCAACATGAGTAAATACTGTTGAACAAGTATGCTCAACTCAAGGACATCTATTCAAGAGTCGCCCGCACGGATAATAGTCAAAATTTAGGCGTATTTGGTTTACTGTGCGGGGAGAGGGCTCTGAGGGACACCCTGGCTCATGTTATTCCCCTCGTCAGGAGCGCAGTGTTGAGCCCGGCCTGAGAATGATCCCCCTAGCCTAGGTTAAGAACAATGGGTGATAAGGTGGGAATCTGACGATCAAAAAACACGAGGTATGTCATGCTTGACCTTTTATAGGGGTTTGGTCTTGCATTCATTGGATAATGATATGATTCATTTGTTGATGATCCTCATGGGCTTCTCTTGACATTAGTTTATATAACTATACTAAGGGTTTAAATCTACTACAAACCTCTCAATTACCAGCCAACCTAGAACACACGCACAGCATTGTAAAGAATAAGACACTTGAGTTTACCAATCAGCTGGTTTAAATGACATTTCAGCTATTATTTGGTTAAAAGCATGTGAAATGAGCGCTGGCCATGCATAAAGAGTTACTCGATTTGTTTAGTTGGAAAAAATTCCTAGAATTTTCTAAATCTGAACGATCAAACAATTATGTTGACTAAGCATCATATAATAATGTTCCATATGTTCATTTGAAAACTTTCAAATAAAAATGCTTCCGAGAAAAATTTCATAAATGACAAATGAACGTTCTGTTAATGTTACTGCAAAAACATTAGCTTATAACTTTAACAAAACCTTGCTTGAACGTTCCCTGATAGCTAGAAAACAAAAGATCAACAAAAGTAATAACTACAAATAGGACATCTATAAGAGTTTGAACCTACAAACCTCTCAATTACCTATTAACTTATTATTACACACGCACATCATTGTAAAGAATTAGACACTTGAGTTTACCAATCAGCTGCTTTAAACCGCTACTATTTGCTTAAAGCACATGAAATGAGCGCTGGACTGAGGAGCTGTTCACACATGCAGAGCTGCTCGATTTGTTTAGTTGAAAAAAAATAGAATTTTCTAAATCAGTACGATCAAACAACTTCTGTTAACCAAGCTAAGAAAACATCATATACTGTACTAATGTTCCCAAAACATAAAAACAGCCATTTTAAAATAAAAATGTTTCACAAATGTCAACTCAAATGTTGTTTTATCACTTCTCAAACGTTACAGGAATGTTCTCTGAACGTTTAAACAACTCACAACATTCCAAAAGCAAAAAACTTTAAGATAAAAATGTTTTGAAAACATTCCAGAAATGACAAATGAACGTTCTGTTAAGGTTACTGGAAGAACATTAGCTTATAACTTTAACAAAACCTTGCTTGAACGTTCCCTGATAGTTAGAAAACTGTTTAAAAGATCAACAAAAGTAATTCCTAAAAAATGACATCTATAAGAGTTTGAACATACAAATCTCTCAATTACCTGCCAACTTACTATTACACACGCACATCATTGTAAAGAATAAGACAACAAAGCACATGGGTTTACCAATCAGCTGCTTTAAACAGCATTTCAGCTACTACTTGGATAAAAGCACATGAAATGAGCGCTGGACTGAGGAGATGTCCACACATGCAGAGCTGCTCGAAAAAAAATGACTAGGATTTTCTAAATCAGTACGATCAAACAACTTATGTTAACCAAGCTAAGAAAACATCATGTATTATTGTTCCCAAATCATTCAAAATGTCAACTGTGAAACAAAAATGTTCCATAAATGTCTACTCAAATGTTGTTTTATCACTTCTCAAACGTTACAGGAATGTTCTCTGAATGTTTAAACAACTCACAACATTCCAAAGCAAACAACTTTCAAATAAAAATTATTCTAAAAACATTCCAGAAATGACAAATAAATGTTCTGTTAAGGTTACTGGAAGAACATTTGCTTATAACTTTAACAAAACCGTGCTTGAACGTTCCCTGATAGCTAGAAAACTGTATAACAGATCAACAACAAAAGTAATACCTAAAAAAAAAGACATTCATAAGAGTTTGAACATACAAATCTCTCAATTACCTGCCAACTTACTATTACACACGCACATCATTGTAAAGAATAAGACAACAAAGCACATGGGTTTACCAATCAGCTGCTTTAAACAGCATTTCAGCTACTACTTGGATAAAAGCACATGAAATGAGCGCTGGACTGAGGAGATGTCCACACATGCAGAGCTGCTCGATTTGTTTAGTTAAAAAAAATTACTAGCATTTTCTAAATCAGTACGATCAAACAACTTATGTTAACCAAGCTAAGAAAACATCTGGTATTATTGTTCCCAAATTATTCAAAATGTCAATTGTGAAACAAAAATGTTCCATAAATGTCTACTCAAATGTTGTTTTATCACTTCTCAAACATTACAGGAGTGTTCTCTGAACGTTTAAACAACTCACAACATTCCAAAGCAAACAACTTTCAAAAAAAAATAATTCTAAAAACATTCCAGAAATGACAAATGAACGTTCTGTTAAGGTTACTGGAAGAACATTAGCTTATAACTTTAACAAAACCGTGCTTGAACGTTCCCTGATAGCTAGAAAACTCTTTAACAGGTCAACAAAAGTATAACTAAAAAAAAGACATCTATAAGAGTTTGAACATACTAATCTCTTAATTACCTGCCAACTTATTATTACACACGCACAATATTGTAAATAATAATACAAAAAAGCACATGGGTTTAAACAGCATTTCAGCTACTACTTGCATAAAAGCACATGAAATGAGCGCTGGACTGAGGAGATGTCCACACATGCAGAGCTGCTCGATTTGTTTAGTTAAAAAAATGACTAGGATTTTCTAAATCTGTACGATCAAACAACTTATGTTAACCAAGCTAAGAAAACATCATGTATTATTGTTCCCAAATTATTCAAAATGTCAATTGTGAAACAAAAATGTTCCATAAATGTCTACTCAAATGTTGTTTTATCACTTCTCAAACATTACAGGAGTGTTCTCTGAACGTTTACTAACAACTCACAACATTCCAAAATAACTTTCAAAAGAAAACGCTTCTGAAAAACATTCCATAAATGACAAATGAACGTTCTTTTAATGTCACTGGAAGAACATTTCTTTATAACTTTAATAAAACCGTGCTTGAACATTCCCTGATAGCTAGAAAACTGTTTAACAGGTCAACAAGAGTAAAAAATGACATCTATAAGAGTTTGAACCTACAAACCTCTCAATTACCAGCCAACTTACACACGCACATCATTGTAAAGAATAAGACACTTGAGTTTACCAATCAGCTGCTTTAAACTAAAGCTACTATTTGGTTAAAGCACATAAAAATGAGTGCTGGACTGAGGAGATGTCCACACATGCAGAGCTGCTCGATTTGTTTAGTTGAAAAAAATTACTAGGATTTTCTAAATCAGTACGATCAAACAACTTATGTTGACCAAGCTAAGAAAACATCATATACTGTACTAACGTTCCCAAAACATAAAAACAGCCATTTTAAAATAAAAATGTTTCACAAATGTCAACTCAAATGTTGTTTTATCACTTCTCAAACATTACATGAATGTTCTCTGAACGTTTAAACAACTCACAACATTCCAAAAGCAAACTACTTTAAGATAAAAATGTTCTGAAAACATTCCAGAAATGACAAATAAATGTTCTGTTAAGTTTACTGGAAGAACATTAGCTTACAACTTTAACAAAACCTTGCTTGAACATTCCCTGATAGCTAGAAAACAGTTTAACAGATCAACAAGAGTAAAAAGAAGTCATCTATAATGGCTTGAACCTTCAAACCTCTCAATTACCAGCCAAACTAATACACACGCACAGCATTGTAAAGAATAAAACACTTGGGTTTACCAATCAGCTGCTTTAAAACACGACATATCAGCTACTACTTGGTTAAAAGCACATGAAATGAGCGCTGGACTGAGCAGCTGTCCACGCGTGCAGAGGTGCTGAACGGTCACTCACCCGCGCGTATTTGGACGAGTATGGGTCCTCGAAAAGCGCCCAGATCCGCGGACGCCACACGCGCCACCATCCCGCTTTCCTGCCGTCCTCCTGCAGGCACAGCCGCTTCAGGTCTCCGTCTCCTGCGAGCGCTGGGTCGTCGTCCGGCACCTCCGGTTCGGGCGTCTCAAAGCTGTCCAGCGCCTCCTCCGCGTCCCGGTGCTGCCGGTAGTTCATCCAGCAGCACGCCTCCACGTCGGTCTCGTCGATGCCCCAAAAAGCGAGCTCCTCCTCGAACAGCGGGCCGCACACGTCGTTGGGGCAGTGCAACTTGCCCGTCCGGTAGTAGTTGAGGATGAACGAGAACACGGACGGGTGCCGGTCGAAGAAAAACTCGTCGGACTTCGGGTCATAGTCGAAGTTGCTGAAGGCGTCCGGTTCAGTGAGCCACGACAGCCGCGTACCGGGGAGCGTCTTCAGGGTGCTCCGGTACGTCTCGTGCCGCACGCCGCCGCAGTTGATGACGATTTTCTCGCTTTCCGACGGGCAAGTCATGTCGGCGCTGTAACATGCTTTGTTGGACGACTTGTTCCCACCCTTGCGCCCTTTGAATGAGGAGACACACACCGAACTGAGCATAGGGGAGGGAGAGGAGGAGAAAAAACGGAGAGGGGAGGAGAGAGGAGCGGTCTGCGGGGGGACAGAAGGAGGGAGGGAGAGAGAGATGGGGAGATGGTTAGTAGAGGTACAACATGGAGGGGATCTTGCACACAGCATATTGGGGTCCCGTTATTCCTATCACAAAATACTGCAGTGATATGAAGGTTGCATGTGACCTTGTGTGTGTGTGTTTTCGGACAAACTTGCGTCGTGCGTGTTTGATGCATGGAGCTTCATGACATTCCAATGCATGCATGCATGTCAGATTTAAACATAAGCGGTTCTGTTTCAGAATGTTTGGAATCTCAGATTTCCAATGCATGTCATGCACTAATAAAGGTTCCATTTTAGAATTTTTGGAACCTCTCAGTAAACAGTTCTTACTAATAATCATTTTAGAATAAACATTTGAGATCCACAACCACAAAACCAGTCATATATAGCTGAGATATTTGGAAAAAACTGGAATCTGAGGGTTCGAAAAACTAAATATTGAAAAAAGATTCCTTTAAATTTCTGTTTGAAGTGTTTAGCGATGCACTTTATAATAAATTAAATAAATTCCTGTAAGTAGGAAATGTACAAAATATCCTAAAGGAACATAGTCTTTATTTATTTTTCCAATTATTTTTGTCATACATTAAATGAAAAATCCAGGATTTTGACTCATACAATTAGTTTCTGGTTATAAACACAAGACTGGTTTTGAGGTCCAGGGTTACATTTTAGACCCTCATTCCACGCTAAAGAAACAACAAAGCAAGCTGAATGTTGCATAGATGCCAATAAATAAGCTTTATCTGTAAGAGTGTGGGTAATATAGAGCTAAATATGCACACAACTTATGAAAGAATGCTGTTTAAATCAGTTTCTCGCACTGCAGGATCTCCCAAGAGTATATTGTGTCAAATACTCAACAACACAGATATCTGTAAGACACTAAAAAAGATCAGAGCACATTTCATTTCACACAGAACTGTTCAGAGCACATTGTTTTTTGATAAGTTTAACAACAAGACCAGGAAAACAATTGTCTCTCAACATAAGTTATACGAGGTTTAAGCTTATTTATTAAACAAGGGTTTTATCCAGTGTAACTTGCAAATGATAATAACGCTGAAATGATTCGAATAGAATTTATAGGAATAACATCAGAACACGATGTATGTTTTGAACATTATATAACCTTCACTCAAACAATTCTGCATTATTCTGTCTTTCACAACGTCAAAGATATATAATAGCAGCATTTCAGCTCAGAGTGGCCAGTCTAACAATACGAAAGTACTCAATGCATAAAAATATAGAATAGAATAGAATAGAATAGAATAGAATAGAATAGATCAGGACAGAACAGAATATACATAACAATATAGAAATGAAAAATAGAATAGATAGAACATAGTAGAATATACTGTAGAACAAACAGAACTGAACTTAGCGTTGACAGTAGCACAGAACATTATAGATTATAGAATGGAGCACAACATTAAATAATAGAACAGACATAATATAATAAAACAGAATTTATTGAGGAATAGATAAGAAAATACAATAGAACAGAGAATATTAATATAGAAGTGCTGGCCTGAATAGAACAAAGACAGAATGGAGAACGACAAGACAATAGGCAGAAGAATGTAGAATGTAATAGAATACAACAGAACACAATGAACAGACCAGAATAGAATAGATCTGAATAGAAATGAATAGATCAAACAATACAGAAAGTAGAACAGAGTAAAGAACAGACAGTACTGACAAGAAAAGAGCATCATATTGTAGAATAGATTAGACAGAATATAATAAAACTGAATTTCTTGAGGAATAGAATCAACAACTACAAAATAGAATAAAACAGTGTATAACAGAATAAAATAAAAAAGAAGAAGAGAATAGAAGAGATGTAATGAAAAGAGCCCAACAGAAGAGAAAGGAGGAGGTAGAATTGAATATAGAACAGAATACACAGCCAATAATAGAATAGAATAGAATAAATTAGACTTAATTCAAAGATCATTACAGTAGAGGCTGGGGGAGGTAGAATTGAATGAACAACAGAATGGACAGCCCAGAATAGAATAGAATAGAATAGAATAGAATAGAATAGAATAGAATAGAAACAACGTAAAGTTCATTAAAGAAGAGGCAAAATGATGCAGAATTGAATATACAACAGAATGGACAGCCCAGAATAGAATAGAGTAGAATGGACATAATGAAATTATCATAACAGGAGAGGCAGAGTGAGATAGAATGGAATATACAACAGAGCAGAACAGTGTGGTCAGTCCAGAATAGAATAGAATAGAATAGACAGATCATAACAAAAAAGGCAGAACGAACTAGAATTGAATATATAACAGAAAGGACAGCCCAGAACAGAACAGAAAATAACAGAATAAAACAGACAGATCATAACAAATGAGGCAGAGGGAGGTAGAAGGGAATACACAACAGAGCAGAACAGCATTGACAGAATGGAACAGAATAGAATAAAAGAGATAGAATAAAAAGAACAACAGAAGAAGCAGAAGAATGTAAAATATAATATACAAAAATCAGAATGGACAACCCAAAATAGAATAAAATTTACTGAGGAACAGAAAGGAAAATTAGAAAATAGAATAGGACACAGCAAAAATAGAATAGAATAGAATAGAACAGAACAGAAGAGGCACTAAAAGATCAAAACAGAAGAGGCAGAAGGAGGTAGAATGGAATATACAACAGGATGAACAAGCCAGAATAGAATAGAATTAGAATAGAAATAATGAAATTATCATAACAGAAGAGGCTGAGGGAGGTGGAATTAAATTTAGAACAGAACGGACAGCCCAGAATAGAATAGAATAAAAATAATGAAATAATCACAACAGAAGAGGCAGAAGAAGGGAAAATGGAATATACAACAGAGCAAAAAAGCATGGACAGGCCAGAATAGAATAGAATTGAATAGAAATATGAAATTATCACAACAGAAGAGGCAGAGGAAGGTAAAATGGAATATACAACAGAGCAAAAAAGCATGGACAGGCCAGAATAGAATAGAATAGAATAGAAATATGAAATTATCACAACAGAAGAGGCAGAGGAAGGTAAAATGGAATATACAACTGAGCAGAACAGTATGAACAGGCCAGAATAAAACAGAACAGAATAGAATAGAATAGAATAGAATAGAATAGAATAGAATAGAAGGGGCAGTGTAATAAAATAGAGCAGAATATAATAGACAGAGCAGAATAGACAGGCAAATAACATAATATTTCATCGAGTAGCCAGAACAGAATTAAGAGCACAATTTTAAGCAATAGAACGTTACATAATAGAATGATAAGAATGAAAGAGAACAGGAGGAAACGAATGTAAAAATAGCAGAATTCAAGAATGAATCATTATACAAGTGTCAGTTGATCTTTTTAACAAGTCATTAATGGCAAAAACAAAAACAGATTGGAAGTTTGGCATGCGTTATAAATGCCAATCCAACAATTCTACATTATTTTGTTTTCAAACGATCACCACAACAGCACGTCACTGTAGCACTTTAGACAAACAACAACACATGCATAAACGTAAGAGCATCAACATCCTGTGCTTGTGGAATACAGATACTCTATCTTTCTGAATCCATCAATCTTTCAAACGTCCTCTGGCCTGCAACTCTCAAAGCAACACCACTGCAAGACACAACAGACTATTGCGACTGATTAAAATTCTCTCTGTCTCTCTCTCTCTTTAAATGAAGCAGCTAATAAGTCAAGAGCTTCGCTGCAGCTTCATTGCATGAGCGAGAAAGGTGCTCATTATGCACTGTAGCAGGAGGGGTGAAGAGAGAGAGAGCTTTAGAGTGAACAGCGCAGTGTTTTGCTGCAGTACACCCCTGACTTTGTGCATCTCCTCTCTAATGCTTTTTATAGCAAAACGATCTGAAATGCTTCTGATTTTGTTGCTTTTAAAAGTATTAATGCGCTCCGTTGCATTCTGCACTCTTTCTTTTTTCATCCCATCTCTGTTCGTCCCCCTTTCTTTACCTTTCCTCCTCCTCTCCTCCACCAAACGCAGCCCCCCACCCCCACCGTCCATCCCTCGCTCTCCAATTCCGCATTCAGGAATCACAGTTCACCGAGAAGCACTCTGGAGTCCTGCATCACTCACTTTTCTCCATGCGTTTCACTTTCTTCACCCATTCTGAATGGTTTGATTGTGAGCGAGTTTAGCCTATTGGCATGCTAGAAGCTCATTTCTAGTTGTGATTCTCTTCCATGCAGACAGAAGTCAAAGTTACTCAACTTTTGCAGAGCCGCATTTAAAAAGGCTCCAGCACGAGGAAGCCTCAAAGAAAGTCAAGATGGCATTTAAAAAGGTAAGACTTTGTTTACTTCTGACAGCGAATGCAGAAAACGGTTTCTGTTCTCCACTTGCTGTTTGTTCAAACTACGCATTTAAAATGAGCTGAAACAACACAATTCTTGAGGTTTTTTTTGTGAGAACTCAATTGTTTTGTTTAATCAACTTAAATGTGTAAAACTTAAGTTGACTTCATGTTGTGGCGAGACAATTGGATTGTGAAGAACCCAGCATAGTTTTACAGCACTGTAAATAATGCAGGGTTCCACACAGTTCATTCATGTTGTCCCAATAAAAATCGATTAAGTTAACTCAACAAATTTAAGTGGATTGAACATAAAATGATTAAGTTGTCCCCCAAAAAACCTCAGGAATTGTGTTGTTTCAGCTCATTTTAAATAAGTAGTTTGAGCAAGCAGCAAGAATTATTCGTTGAGTGAGTGTATCTACACTGCGAGTTACAAATCAGAGTGTGTTTTACAAAATAAAAAGCATTGGCTAAGTTTCTCATGCTGTATTGATTTATTATTGCATTAATGTGCACTAAAATATTTTGTACATATAGTTACATATGGGCAGCACGGTGGCGCAGTGGTTAGCACAATCGCCTCACAATAAGAAGGTTGCTGGTTTGAACCTCGGCTGTGTCAGTTGGCATTTCAGCATGGAGTTTGCATGTTATCCCCGTGGTCGCTTGGGTTTCCTCCGGGTGTATGGATGTTTCCCAGTGATGGGTTGCAGCTTGAGGGGCATCCGCTGCGTAATACATATGCCGGATAAGTTGGTGGTTCATTCCGCTGTGGCGACGCCAGATTAATAAAGGGACTAAGCCGAAAAGAAAATGAATGAATGAATAGTTTCATATTTTGTAGATAGTTACTATATGTACATGCTGTATAGTTGCCTTTTTTTAATGACTTGTGTGGAAAATGTACAATTACTGCATTCAAATGATTGTAAACGATATGACCAACGTACAGTGCAAATGAGTACATGCCTTACAGATCTATAGCTTAAATCAATATTGGGATGCTGTACTATAGGATATTTGTGTGTATACATTAGATAATCTAACAAAAACATTATGGTGCAAAAAAATAAATATATGTGAGGGAAAAATTTTTATTTGAATAAATTAAATGATAAATAAAATAAATAAATTTTTACAATAAATACAAAATTTATTTTATTAAAATTAAATTTTTTATATTTTTTTAATAAAAAAATAACCTAAAAAAAACATTATTCAAATTTTTTATTTAAAAAAAAATTTTTTTAGCTTAAATTAAAAAAAAAAAAAAAAAACCTGACCTAAGACTACAGTGGAAAAAAAACACAATTTATATGAATAAAATAATAAATAAATAAAATAAATACAATTTTATTTTATAATTTTTTTATTTTTATTTTTTATTAAAAATTAACAATGAAAATAAATTTTTAAAATATTTTTTTTTATTATTTAAAAAATTATTTTTAACTTAAATAAAAATAAATAAATAAAAACTTGACTTGAGACAACGGTGCAAAAAAATTTAATTCCTACGGGGAAGAAAAAGATTACAATTGAAATAAATAAAATAATAAAAATAAATAAATAAATAAAATAAATACAATTCTACTTTATTTACATTTTATTTATATATATTTTTATACAAAATTAACATTTAAAAAAAATTAAAAAATTTTTTTATTTTATTACAAAATATTTTTACCTCAAATAAAATTTTAATAAAGAGAGAAAAAAAATCAGGAGAACCATTAAAAATAATACATTTAGTTCTAATTTTGTAGTTTTTGCAACATCTTATTTTTTATTTAAATGTATCATCCATCCATTCCTAAAGATCTATTCCTAAAGTGCTTAAATGCACCAAATCATATCGTCTATATTTACTGAGAAACTGATTAAAATATAATATATCATTTTCGAAGAGGGGTGACATGGTGGCTTAGTGGTTAGCACTGTTGCCTCACAGCAAAAAAGTCGCTGGTTCGAGTCCCGGCTGGGCCAGTTGGCATTTCTGTGTGGAGTTTGCATGTTCTCCACGTGTTGGCCTGGGTTTCCTTTTGGTGCTCCGGTTTCCCCCACTGTCTAATAAGAAAAATATTGTCCGTAGTGTATGTGTGTGAATGAGTGTGGATGTTTCCCAGTACTGGGTTGTGGCTGGAAGGGCATCCTCTGTGTAAAACATATGCTGGATAAGTTGGCGGTTCAGAGGGTGTACTCATTTATGCTGAGCACTGTTTAAACAAGTTGCTTTTTTATATTTATATCATACTGATTTTGTTGCATATGTGTAAAGCGCTCTGGAAATAGTGAGTTGAGAGCAGTTCAGGTGCATACTGTAAATGTGAAAAAGAGATCACGTTAATGAAATAATGTGATACTTAGATGAACCCAGAGGAGGGATTATGAATGAAAACTATTTGAAAAAGTGAGATAAGCGAATGCGCAGATGGAGGAAAAGTGAGAAAAGCTGCTATAGAGGTCGAGGGGACAGATATGAGAGCATTAAAATATATATTAATAATAATATTGAGAAAAGGAACAGCTAAAGGAACATGCAGAAGTTAAAAATAATAATAATAAGTGCAGAGTCAGAAGTTTGAATCTGATTTCAGCACCGCGGACAGCAGCAGATATATGCAGTAAAATGTGTGTGTAGAATCATATTAGATTACAGTTTGGTTGTACTTAAGAGTATTACTGGGGAAAAACATTGCAAAAAAAAAAGTAATATATATATAGTTTAAAGGGTTTTTTAAAACATGGATTGGGAACAGTAAAGTATTTTTACAAATATTAAGTCAAAATATGCATATAAACTCACCGGCCATTTTATAAGGTACACCTGTCCAACTGCTCAACGCAAATTTCTAATCAGCCAATCACAACCCAATGCATTTAGGCATCAGAATGGGGAAGAACAGGGATTTAAGTGACTTTGAACTTGACCTGGTTGTTGGTACCAGACGGGCTGGTCTGAGGATTTCAGAAACTGCTGATCTACTGGGATTTTCACGCACAACCATCTCTAGGGTTTACAGAGAATGGTCTGAAAAAGAAAAAAATATCCAGTAAGTGGCAGTTCTGTGGGAGCAAATGTCTTGTTGATGTCAGAGGACAATGGCCAGACTGGTTCCAGCTGATAAAACGGCAAGATTGGAAAAATGTTCCCTGGTCTGATGAGTCTCAATTTCTGCTGCGACATTCAGATGGTAGGGTGAGAATTTGGCATCAACAACATGAAAGCATGGATTCATCCTGCCTTGTATCAATGTTTCAAGCTGGTGGTGGTGGTGTAATGGTGTGGGGGATATTTTCTTGGCACACTTTGGGCCCATTAATACCAATTGAGCATCGTGTCAACGCCACAGTCTTCCTGAGTATTTTTGCTGACCATGTCCATCCCTTTATGAACACAGTGCAGCAGGATAACGCACCATGTTATAAAGCGAGAATCATCTCATACTGGTTTCTTGAACATGACAATAATTTCACTGTACTCAAACAGTCTCCACAGTCACCAGACCTCAATCCAATAGAGCACCTTTGGGATGTGGTGGAACGGGAGATTTGCAGGTGACAAATCTCCAGCAACTGAATGATGCTATCATGGTAATATGGACCAAAACCTCTGAGGAATATTTCCAGTACCTTGTTGAATCTCTGCCATGAAGGATTAAGGAAGTTCTGAAGGCAAAAGGGGGTCCAACCCGGTACGAGTAAGGTGTACCTAATAAAGTGGCCGCTGAGTGTAATTTACTTATTTTAAATGTATGTATGTTTATTCTCAAAAACCGGTCACTGCTGACATTATAAGAATCGCCAGGGCCACGGATTCAGCTCAAAATCTTCTTTAATATGCATCTAATTAAATTTAACAGGGTGAATGAACAGGCACAGTGAAGGATTATCAAATTATGCGAAATATACACTGAAAATGTGCAGAATCAATTATGGTTTATTGGTTTTAGATGATGATATTAAGACAAAATTTATCAATAACTGAAAAAACAAGGATAGAGATCGACGATCAGGCAAAATAGAGCTTTTATAACTCATTCATTTACTTTCGGCTTAGTCTCTGATTTATTCGCCACAGCGGAATGAACCACCAGCTATTGCAGCACGTTTTACACAGTGGAAGCCCTTCCAGCTGCAACCCAGTACTGGGAAACACCCATACACTCTCACATTGACCAACACACTCAAACACTATGACCATTTTACTCAATAGCACATGTGTTTAGACTGTGGGGGAAACCAGAGCACCCACACCAACACATGCAACATGCAAACTCCACACAGAAACATCAACTGACCCAGCCGGGACTCGAACCAGCAACCTTCTTGCT